>NC_041380.1:558622991-558634150 GCF_002162155.2 Triticum dicoccoides | reverse complement strand
GTGGAGAGATCATCAGGCACAACACACAGGGTGGGGTGGGGGGTATGAGCGTGAGAGAGCTAGCGATAAAGGGATAATGGAGGAGGAAGTATATGCGGACAATAGTTTCAACGGAAATAAGTCAAGAGAAGATTGAAAAGGGTGCACATAGTGGACTGTTACAGACGTGTGTAGGACAAATTTTAATTGCACGATGTGAGCGATGCACACATCTTTTGAATACGAATCTAATGGTATAATGTGTCATATAACTCATACTTTGTTCACCCAAATTAGGATTAGAATTCGAGGGGCATTACATTTTAGGAAGGAAGTACGATGTGTAACCGGATACCAACCACGTGTTTCTAGCCATATGTGGATTTTTTTTTGGCACATTCTACACTGTTATAACATCTCGTGTAAACTAACTACATTTTTAAACAAATCCTACCCTAGTACCCTACTATGAGAGCAACTATAATAAGATGACATAAACATGTTATAAGAGTTAAGAGTTACCACCTCAGATTTATGATGAGGTGGAGGAAATAGGTGAGGAAAGAGAAAAAAGATGGGTTGTAAATAGTCAACTGCAACCTGAGCTTCAACACACTTTGTGAGAGAATAATGTGGGGCTAATCACTAATATTATGTATGATATAGATATATTATTCTTACTATTATGTCCTGAAAGATTCACACCTTTTATCTAAAAAAGGATTCACATCTATTACACATTTGTGAAATAGCTAAATTAAAACAGGTGCACCCTGCACCAGATATTTCCCCGAAGCGGCCCCAAGCCAAGCCCCACTCCGCCACACGAGCGAGCAGCATACGCGCGACAGACGATCCCGAACCCAGAGAGGGGGAACACGGAGCCGGCCGCGGAGGGGGAGCCCAGCCAAGCCAGCCAGAGTGAACAACCGTCCCAACCACCGACGGGCGGGCATGAGGGCCACCGAGATGTTGACCGCCGCGGCGGGGGCTGCCGCCGGGACGACGCCCTCCACGGCCTCGGTGGCCGGCCTGGCCGGGGCCAGCGGGGGCGTCCCCGCCGCGGGCGCCGGCGGGAACTTCCCCCTCGGCGCCGCCCTCCTCGCCTTCGCCTTCGCCAACCTCGTCAACGTCCTCTCCATCTGGTGCGCCCTTCCCTCCCTCCCTCCCGCCCGCTCTGCTAGATCCGACGCGCCCTCCGCTTCGCTGTCGGTGCGATCTCTTCAGGGTGTCGCTCCTGCGATCCGGTAGTTTTTTTTTTCTGCTGATAGAAAGCGTAGCGAAAGGGTTTCCTCTTTTGATGTGGAAGCAAGCGGCTTGCTTAGCGTTTCAGAAATCTTAGGTTCCGTTCACGGCGGAGACTAGAGGGATGAACTTGGCTGCAGTAGGAGGATTGTGTACGCAGACGAGGATTTATCGGTTCGATGCACGCCTATGCGATCTGTGTTGTGCCGTCTGCACTGAAATTCAGTACATGGTCTTATTCCTTGGAAAACCCATGCGCGGTCGGTTAATCAGGCTGAGTTAGCTGTTACATTTTCCCGTTTGCTGCCAAAATAACTTGCAAGAGATTAGTACTGCTTTTCCAAAATCACTCAGTGGAACCAGAACTATTTCCACCGCACAACCGGACACCAGTATCGCATATATGTATATTGCGTCGCTGATAACTGAATAAGACTATCCTGCTCAAAGGAAAAGCGCATTACTGTATCTTCAGAACCATTGCAGTTGAATAGCAAGTTGGACAGTTGCGCTGCTGTTTCGTTAAGCTGTGCTTTGTTCGCCCTAGACATGCAGGTTAAAGGAGAAGAAGTGGGATGCAAGGAAGTTTCTTACATCTTCCGGAGTTATTTCATCTCTTTCTGCGGCCGTGGCAAGTTTGGCTGTGGCGGTTGGCCAACAAGAAGGCGGAGATAGCTCTGTTTTCGCCCTTGCATTGGTTTTTGCTGCCGTTGTATGTACTTGACCCAACCAGGTTCCATGCATTTCCTTTTTCAAGCAAGTGAATGTCGCAATCAAGAAAGTGCTTTTTCTCTCATAACTTGATATACTCGTGACTAGTTGCATCTCCGTTAAGAATTCTCTTCCCTTTTGGTATTATTTGTTGCTTTTAAAATGTAGTACATGTTTATCAATACCCCAATTCAGTAGGCATTTGATTGCTTCTTGCTTTGCTGGGGATGGACATGGATTTTCTCCAAAAGGCACCTTGCTGAAAGATAGTCTTGTCTATTAGCTTGATAGAGTGATTTAGTGAAAGAATAATAAGAAAATTCCAAAAATATGGCCTTGTCATTCATGAGGTGGTTAACTACTTTTATGGTCAACTTTTATAGTTGTGCAGTGACGCTGGATGTGCACATCTTCATCCTAAAGTGATTCCATTAATAAAGGTCTATAAAGCTTAGGAATAAGAGCTAATTTCGAATAATAAAGTGATAGGAGCTACTGTATTTGTGAGTTCACAAGCTGGTCTGTAACTTATGTACTTTAATTGTTGCCATGCCAAGTCTGCAGCTGTGCTCTAACATAATCGTCTGTCAGTTTAACTTTATGTTTTTCCTTTTCTCAAATCTTATTTAAAAAAAAAGATCAGTCATGAGTGTATTCATATTCACATAAGCTCTTTTCTCAGTATGGGTTTCTAAGCATATATTTCTCGTTACAGGTAATGTATGATGCATCAGGAGTTAGGTTTCACACAGGCCGCCAAGCTGCGGTAAGCTCATGGTTTTGCACGCCCATTGTTCACATCAGTGATTTTTGCCTACTAGCAATATTTTTTTATCGTGTTATTGTTTCATATTTTCACCTACCATGTTCCTAATGGTCTATTGTTTCCTTTCCATCCTCTAATAGTCTATTAAATTCTGCTGCAGTTGTTAAATCAAATAGTTTCTGATTTATCACCGGAACATCCAATTATCTCTACCTTCCGGCCGCTTCGGGAACCTCTTGGACACAGTCCATTTCAGGTAGCTCGATTCATATTTCACGCCAATTTAAGAAACTGAATTTGCCATTCAGACTTGTTACGCCCGCAACTCGCAGCTATTTTTAGGTGTACGTTTGTGCTGACTTATGCCTTTTTTGTGCAGGTTTTTGCCGGAGCCCTTGTTGGTTGTACAGTAGCGTATCTAATGGGGAATTCTTCTGTATGAGAAATACTGTAGTTGGCAATTTGCCTTATACTCAGATTACACTACTTTTATACGAGGAACATTTTTTGTGCAAAGTCTACTTTGTATCTCTGGCCATATAAAGTGCCCTTCTGTTGAACTGGTTGGGTGTGTTGTTCTTTGCTGGTTACAGCATATTTTGCGCTGGTAGATAGATGATGGTCGTCGAATTTACGACACCATGCAGCTGTCTCCCGGCTTGCTCTCTCGCCACCCTCCCAGGCCTTGCCGTCACCGGAGGAGGCCGCCAGGCTAAGCCCCTCGCCTTGTTCTTGTCTTCATCCCCTCCCATCCCCGGTGAACTTCTCTGAGGTTTCTCCAGATTCTCCATCAAAACGCCATTCAGTAGCAATTCTTGTCATCTCTCTCCCTGTTGTGTGTGCCCTTCACTTACATTTCTCTTTGGGCTACGACCACCCGTTGGTGGAGGTATGTCCACTCACCACATTCTCTACGATCATATCACTTAATCACCATCACTTGTTCTCGCTGGCGTTAAAGCGACGCTTCTCCCTGGTGCATGCTCGGCCAGCCAGGCTTGCCCCTCAGCATTGTTAAGGTTTTTGATTTGGTTTCGGTTTCTCATGTAAACTGAATCAATGGTTTTTGATTCAAAACAGACTGATGTATTTCCATTGATTGCAAAATTAGTGGAAAGGGGTGCAAGCCCGGTTGGAAAAAAAGGTTTTCGATTCGGTTTCTTACATAAACCGGATCATTCTTTCCGAAATGAGATCGATATACAGGTGGCGATTCCTCCCCCGGTGACCATTTTAAAAAACGACAGTTCTGAAAGTGGTATGGGAAGATTGATAAACTGCACGCAGATTTCTAACTTGAAATAAACTGACGAACTTCACTTTCAGCAGTAAGACTCGCATCTTTTATCTGCCATTATACCCATATCATTATGCATTTTGCCTTGCACAACTAAATGCTTCTGGAACTGAAGCAAGATAAAGAGAATAGACAAATGGAAATGCCACAGCTGAAGGCTGTCAAAGCCTCACATGGACTGGAAATGTCAAGATGACAACGCTAGCTCATCGACGAGCTTCACCTCACCTGCACCGCCGCTGCAGACGCATGTAGCAAGAGACCGCCACCCTTCTGCATCCATCCAAATCCCACTCTCCGCCATCTTCTCCAAGACGAAGCAGGCTTCCTCCGCCTTGCCGTCCTCGCCGAGCCCTTTCGCCAGGTGCTTGAAGGTGTGACCTAGGGGACGATGCCCGCTGGACAGCATGGCGTTGAAAACCCGTAGCCCCAACCCGAAATCGCCGGCTCTGCAGCACCCGTCGGCCAGGACGCGGTACGTCGCCGCGCTTGGCGCCGTGCCGTCTTTGAGCTGCATCTCGACGAGCGCCTTGTGCGCTTCCTCCACCCTGCCGCTGTCACACAGGCACTTGATCAGGACGTTGTAGCTCGCGTCGTCGGGCCCGAGCTTGTGCTTGCGCATGTCGGAGAGCAGCCCCTTGATGGCGTCGACGTCACCCTGCCTCGCGTAGGCGCTCATCAGCACGCCGTAGTTCACCGCCTCGGTCTGGCAGCCCTGGTACTCCATGTCGAACATCAGTTTCTTGGCGTCGTCCAGCCGACCGGCGTCGCACAGGCCCCGCATCAGGAGGGAGTATGTCACGGCGTTCGGCGAGACGCCCCGGCGCACCATCTCTTCCTTGAGCCGCTCCGCGGCGCCCACGTCCCCTTCCTGGCACGCCGCCCCGACCAGGGTGTTGAAGGTGACCACCGTGGGCCGGACGCCGCGGCCGAGCATTTCGTCGAGCACCACGCGGGCGCCCGCGGACCCGTCCCGGCCGCACAGCCCCTTGAGGATGATGTTGTAGGAGACGGCGTTGGGGCGGACGCCGAGCTTGGCGGCCCGGGGGAGCATGTTCCGGGCGGCGTCCACGCGGCCGTTGCAGACGAGGCAGTGGATCAGCGCGTGGAAGGTGGCGTTGGAGTGGGAGCAGAAGGCGGGCACGGCGCGGAAGAAGACGAGGAGAGCCGCGTCGGGGCGGGAGGCGGCGCCGAGGCGGTCGATGAGCCCCGCGAAGACGGTGGCGCGGAGCGGGGCGCGGCGGGCGCGGAGCGCGGAGAGGAGCGGGAGGAGGAGCGGGAAGAGGCGCGCGCGGGCGAGGCGGTAGAGCACGCAGGAGGCGAAGGGGTGGTCGTGGAGGCGGCGCGGCGCCGAGAGGAGCGCGGCCGCCGCGGCGACCGGGGAAGGGAGCGACTTGAGGTGGAGCAGGAACGGGTGCGGCTCCGGCGGCGGCCGCGGCTTGTAGAGGAGCTTGCTCGGGTCGCGCCGGTGGCGGGCTCTCGAGTTCGGAAGCATCGGTGAGGCCCTTTGGGTGATTGGCATTCCCCTTGTTTTGTTTATGGGTGACTAGCGTCGAGTTGGTCGACCGGCCAAAATTTTGCCCGGTCGCCGCACGATGGAACATGGATCGTTGGATTATCTCTTCGCCCTTTCACCACGTGCTCGTAGTTTTCCACAGCTCCATTCGCTTCGCGTTGCTCTGCTCTCCACCTCATCCGTCCTCGCCCCAAATCGCCACGATGCGGCCCCACTGCTCCGCCGCGCATCCTTCCACTAGCATGGAAGCACCGACGAGCTGCCACCGCCCCATCGAGGCATTGGGGAGAGACATCTCGAGGGCTTCGCATGCGCGCCGGGCGTAGCACCCTTGCGGGCCGGATGCACCCCCTCCCGCCACCGCTTACATCTCGAAGGGCCGTTGGCCGATCTTTATTAGATAGGGAAGAGAGTTACATCATGAACAGTCTAGGAAGCTTAGATTGAACTCAGAGTTCCCAATACAACTCTGCGGAGGACTAGCCTTCCAAAACAGAAACGCCCCAGCAACAGCTAAGTTGGCAGATCTACGATGCATCCGGCGGCCCGCCACATGGCCACATCTTCTTGTATCCGCTCCAAGACGCCGATCGGCGAGCATGCCACATGATCAAAAATTCTGGAATTTCTTTCTTTCCATATCCTCCAGGGCAGCAAGATAACCACCGTGTCAAAGTTCCTACGTATGTGCTTGGGTATAGCGGCAACACTGTCCCACCACCGCTTACATCACATCAATCGTTGTCGAAGCCCTGCAACACTGCCTCACCCCTTGAGCTAGCGGCAGCACTGACATCACCTTGCGGTACGTGCTCACCGCAACGACGATCGTCCCTCGCTGTCTTCCCCAATTCATCGGTTGCAGCTCCATCGAGCACGATTGCGGCTCTTGCTACGAAAAAAGATGCCATAGCAAGGCTGCTGTTGGTTGCAGTCTCCCCATGTGGCCGATTACAGCTCCTCTGTCGGTCGGCTCCGGCATCTCGCGACAACGGTCGCAACATCCCAAGGTCTAGCAGGGCGCATATCCGGTTCCAGCGTGGCGGGTAGGAAGCTTGCAACAAAATGCCTCGCTCGTCCCAGCACGACAGCCCGCTGGTTTCCAACATCACGGGACCATGGTTTTAGCATGTCTGACGTTGCAGTCCGCCATAAACAGCAGGGCTGGATGCATCTTCAGCAAAAACGTCGGTTGTAGCTTTTTCAGCTGTCGGTTGCAGCTCTTGTCACCGCCATTTTCAGCATTGCTGACCGGTTGCAACTCCCATCACCGTCAGTCCCAACATTATTTTTTTGTTGGCTCTAGCATTGTTGGCGACCGATTCCAGCTCCATCGATGGCCGGTTCCAGCATTAGGCCAACTCCACCGCGCGACCCCATTCTGTCCGGCCCCGTCCGTTTGGGGTAAAAGGGACAAACCAGACAGCCCAGCACGCGGGAGCAAACGGATTTTTGTCTGTTTTCTATCCGCTTTCGACCCATCCCCGGCTCAAGTTTGCGCCGATTTTGGGATGAAACGGACAACGCGCGGACGGGCGGGACGCGCGCGCTTGTCCTCCACTGGCTCGTCTGTCAGTGCCACAAAGCAAAAAAAAACCCGCGCCCATTTGGCGCCATTTCCCCCAAACCCTCCCACATCCCTCCCGCCGCCCCTCCCTCCCCCGTCCATGGCCGACGCTCAGCCGGATTCCAACGGCCTGGCCATCGACCCGCCCAAAAAGGTGAAGAAGAAGGCGGCCAAGGCGCCAAGGAAGCCGCAGTCGGAGTGCACGCCGGAGGAGATCGCCAAGTTGGACGTGGAATCGGCGAAGAGGAGGAACCAAAGGGCGGTCGTCAAGGTCAATGCCGTCGAGGCCAAGTTCGCCGCCGAGCGCGATGCTATCCTTATCCTAGTCTTTTTCTTGCTACGTCCATGAGACTTCGGCCTTGTATATGTTTGCATGTTCAATTGTTGTTGATCATGTGGCGTAGGCATTTCAATCTTTGGAAGCCTTCAAGGCACGGCACAATGTCAAGCCATTCACTCTTGTGCATTGTTGGATGATCATCAACAATTGCCCCAAGTTCAAGGATCAATACCGTGAACTTCAAAGGAAGAGAAGCAAGAAGACGGCCAAGTTCTCCGGAGGTGGAGATGGCGAGGCATTGAAGAGGCCGGGGGGCAAGACCAACTCCAAGGTGAACGACATACGTGATGCCTCATCCATGGCCTTGCATGAGACTTTGCATGGCATGATGTCTCAAAAGGATGTGAGGGACGAGAAAAAGCGGCAAAGCAAGGACGAGCAAATGAAGCAAATACCTAGAGTTTCAAAGGAAGAAGCTTGAGATGAAGGAGGCTGCCAAGAGGAGGAAAATCGACATGAAGGAGGCGTCCCAGCAAAGGCAGCTCGACATCGAGGCCGCCAATGTCTCGGCCAGGCAGCGGCTGCTCGACGTCGAGGCCACCAATGCCGCAATCAAAGCAAAGGAGGTGGCCCTTGCGATCATGAGCGTGGACTTGACCAAGATGAGGGAGAAGACAAGGAGCTGGTTCGAGGCCAGGCAGAAGGAGATGTTCGATGCCGGCGGCCTGAACTAGGTCGTCCGATCGGCTGTGGCCGTTCTTTTTGAAGGCTGGCTTGGGTGCCGCCCGCCCGCGCGGGCCGCTGGCTGTGTGCCGGCGAGAAACACATTCATTTTGGAGGCTGGCTGTGTTGTCGGCGAACAAAACTATTCATTTTAGAGGCTGGCTCTGTTGCCGGCGTGGACGTGTAGGCTGCTGACTCTGTTGCCGGCGTGACTAGGGCCGCTGGTATTTGAAACGTTGTTCTCTTTTTAATATGGAGGCGGACAAGATGGGGCCAAAGGATGCGGCCGCGCGCTGGACGCACGGACACCGCATCCCAGGACAGGCCCAGACACGACTCCATCATCCTATCTAAAGGGACAAAACCCGGCCAAACCAAACGTCTGTTTGGGGTCACGCGGTGAAGTTGGCCTTACCGACGCTAGTTCCAGCACGCGTCATCCTCGACTGCAAACGTTCAGGGGGTGTTTGGTTGCTGCCCTGGAAGATGTGCCTGAGAAATTTTGATGCCTGATGTGTGCCTGAAGATTGAAGAAATTTTGCCTGGCCAAGCTGCCTGCAGTAGGTGCTGTTTGGTTTGTTGCGAGAGCCTGGACTACTAGTAGACAAGTGGGCCAGCTTCTGATCTCTTTAATCAGCACTGTTTGCTCGACTTTCGATGCCAGGCAAGTGCATTTGCGCCTCCAGGCGTCCAATCTGGGTGGCCTGGTTCAGGCTAACCATGTGCCTGGACAGCTGGCCAGGCTAATCATCCTCGTATGTGTTCCAGGCCAGGCTACCAGCAGATTCATCAGGCCACCAACCAAACGGGGTCTAGGCAGATTTCAGGCACACTACAGGCAGGTATTTTTGTCTCAGGATGGCAACCAAACACCCTCTTAATGCGCTGACTCCGGCAACGACGACCTAGTGCCAGCGATGTCTCCAACAACTCCGATGGCCTGTCGAAACAACGTGTGACTACAGTTGTCGCTGTTGCAGCTCTCCCATCTTCGTTGGAGGCACTGGTTGGGGCAGAGACGTGTTACCCGGTGGACGAGGCAAAACGAGCGAGCGTTTGCTGCCAGATTTTGCCGTTAGCGACTTCCTGGAATCATTCCTCGTCACCACCAATGGCGCTGACAACCGCTGCGAGCGAGAGACTGAGAGGGAGAAGAAAGATTGTTCACAGGAAAAGGAGAGTGGATGTGGTGCATTGGGGAAGAGATAAGGTAGCACTTATGGTGAGTGGGTCTCGTGTGCATATGTCGCGTTTTTTGCGATTGAACCTGTCCAATGCGCCAGCATGGGAAAAGCGACCGAGAAGCAATCATTTACCCTTGTTTATATGGAAGATCTACTTTGTTAAAAAAGTGTGTATAAGTGACCAAAATACTTAAACTAACGGAGCAACTAAGAACTGGATGTGGAGTTTCTACACCCAGGAGCAAATGCTCCTGGTGTGAACAGTAAAATCAAATAAACCAAAAAACAATTCAAAAAATTTTGAATTTTTTTTGTGCCATACTTTCACAAATGTTTGTTGTGCCTGCAAAATTTCATCGCAAAATCGTATTGGTCGAAGGCGTGGTAAAAAAACAAAATCGATGCTCCAAAAATGTTACTTACAAAAGCATTTTGGAGCTCTGATTTTGTTTTTTTACACGCTGTCCACCAATGTGATTTCACGATGAAATTTTACGTGCACGACAAACATTTATGAAAGTATGTCGCAAAATAATTCCAGAATTTTTTGAACATTTTTTCTATTTTTTTGATTTTACTATTCATACCAGGAGCATTTGCTCCTGGGTGTAGAAAGGTACTTCCGCTAAGAACTTTGTTTTTTATAAGGAAGAAGCAACAACAACCATTATATATATAAATAAACACACACAGTACATGTGAGTTTTGTATGTTGCATGTGTACTATTAGTCAAAACCGTGAGTATGTACGTGTACTATATAGTATATATAAGAATATTTGGATAATATATATCCTACTTTTTAGGTGGTATGTACTATTTTTTAGTATATTGTTTTATGCGTACTAATATAAAGCCAAATCGAGAAAATAATTTTTCAGGACTGAAAATCCAAGGTGTTACGGCAGCTCAGTTCAGTCGGATTTTTTTTCTGAAGAAGGATTTGTAAAGTTTTATTTGGGATCAATTCATCATTTTATTTTTATTTTATCTTTTCTTTATTCTTTATTGCTTTTCTTTTATTTTACTCTTTAAAAATGCACTAACTTTTTCCAAACTTGATGGACTTCTGTCAAAATCGATTAACTCTTTTGCAAAAGGGATAACTTTTTAAAATTTTGTGAACTTGTTTTTCGAAATTGTTGAACTTTTTCAAAAATCAATGATTTTTTTCCAAATTTGTGAACATTTTTTCAAGCTTGATCTTTTTTTCCAAAATCAATGAAATCAATGAACTTTTTTCAAATTCGTGAGCTTTTTCTCAAAATTGATGAACATTTTTTTCATAAACAATGATTTTTTTTCAAAATCTAGTGAACTTTTTTAAAATTATTGCTATTTTTAAAATATCGTGAACTTTTTTTCAAAATCAATGAAATTTTTTCAAATCCATGATTTTTTTCAAAATTCAGTGTTTTTTTTGAATTTGTGAACTTTTTCCCCAAAATTGAAGAACTTTTTCCGAACATGTGACTTCTTTAATTCAAAAATCCATGAACTTATTTAAAATCTGTTGACTTTTTAAAATTTCAAGAATTTTTGTAAAATATGCAAACTTTTTGAAATCCATGAACCTTTTCAAACTCACGACCTTTTTTCCAAATTAGTGTACTTTCTTCAATTTGACAAGCTTTTTGAATCCGTGAACTTTTGTGAATACCTGAACTTTTTGTATTTGTGCTCTTTTTATGAATATGCAAACTTTTTTTGAAATATGTGAACTTTCAAAAACATCCAGTTTAAATAAAAATCATGTTTTCCAAAATGTTTTCAAATAATTAAAAAATCAAAGCGCTAATGGTAGAACGATGAAATAAATTGTGCAGCTTAATTGTTCTTAAATAGCTCGCCCTACAATTGGTCACTAGCATCTAATGACTCTCATGGTTAGC
>NC_041380.1:558581224-558622706 GCF_002162155.2 Triticum dicoccoides | reverse complement strand
TATCCGCGAGCGAACTTCGTGTCTCGTGCGACCGATTGAAGTTTTGCTGGGCTGGCCCAGTAGCATCACCTTCGAGCGCCAGTAAGCTAAACCGACACTGGGAGCGTCGGTTAGGAGCTCCTTGACCCTTCCCGATGCATGATCCCTCGTAGCGGTGGAGGCCTCGACTCTCCGGTTCACGTTCGCCACGCAAGAAGGTCGCTGGCGCCGCATGAGGTGGCGCAGTGAACAGCGGGACCAGCTAGAGCCAGCCGCCCCGCACGTAGTTTGGCTCACCGACAGAGCATCTTCATTCGATGATGGATGTGCATGTTGACTCCTATGTCTCATTATTGACGAGGATTCCCTGAGTCGGCCCAGCAAAGGGATTATTCTCATGGAACACACCCCCGACAACACATATATGACTATCTTGATTCTGTCATAAAAATGTCATGGATGTACATAGGTGACAGAAACACGATCTACTGTGACAAAGCCGTATCATCATAGATGCGTCTTTTTTGTAGTGTTGGAACCTATCTTGTAGAGGCTTCAAATCCCCATAGACAACTATGAATGAAAATATTCAGGTGGGGACTTGATCCCAAGTGACCATTCAAAAAAATACTGCTATATTAAACCGGTGGCTTTCAATTTTCTGGGTTTTTTAGCCTCCTACTAGCTCTCACTTCGCCAATCTGGACCATCCATTGAAGATCTATCGGCCCACATACAGTTTCTCTATTGTTACATCCTAAGAGTAACTCTCAAATAGGCAAGTAGAGAAACTCTCAAGCACAATACAGGCCATCCATTCGAGATCCAACAACCCACGTGAATTTTTCTATCTTTGCATATAAGAAGTGACTCAATTATCGTATTTCCCACTTAAAATAGACTATTGGGAAACTTTGGAAATTTAACATTGCTCGCAAACGACCACTAACTCCAAATCCACGCGAGTGAATTACAAGAAACAATCACAAGGTTAGATTATCAGTAAACCACCAGTCTTGCTTTGTTTGACACATAACCACCACTTTCGAGACAATGGTAAAGCACGTTTAGGCAACAAAAATGACCGTTGGGACAGCGCGTTTTGACCGATGGGACTAAAGTGCATTTTGGGATAACATTGATTTGTAGCTAAAATGCGTTTTTGGATAACACATAACATTAATTCATGGCTAAAGCATGTTTTGACTGAGAATATGACCATTGGGAGTAAAGTTATTTTTGGATAACATTGATTCGTGTCTAAAGCGTGTTTTCAGATAACACATAACATTGATTCATGGCTAAGGCATGTGTGACCTCAAATCTGACAGTTGAGACTAAAGTGCAATTTGGCCTTCTGGACATTGGGTGTAAAGTTTATTTTGGGATGACATTGATTGACAACTAAAGCGCATTTCGGGATAACACATAACATTAATTCACAGATAAAGCGTGTTTTGATTGTGAACCGACCGTTAGTACTCGAGAGCCCTAAATAGGGGTAGGGTTGGACCAGAGTAGGGATACTCCATAGCCGCGCGTCCTTTCCCTCACGAGTAGTGCCACCGTACCTCCTTCCCCATGCGTGCTAACATCACCATCAACCCCTCCCTAGCCAATTAGGACCTACCTCCCCTACTTTGATGGCCTGAGAACAGTTCTCCCCATCCAGAAACCACCCCCATGAATTTCTTTGCACAAACTCCAATCTCGGAGGAGCCCCAAAGGCCTAGAATGAGGGCGTCGGCATCATTGTGCACCCCTTCCGTGGTCCGAGGAATGCACACTTTCAAGATTTCTAGCTACAACCTTCAAAGGGGCATCGGCGTTGGTAGGTACTTGTCGTCCGCCACCTTCGATGTCGGCGGATACTTTTGGCGCATTGAGTACTACCCCGACGGGGAGATGGAGATGAAAATTGGGGACTATGCGTACATTTCCCTAGATTTTGCGAGCACCAACTCCGAGGTGAGGGCGTCCTTCGAGATCAGGTTGGTCGACCAAGCCAACAAGCTGCCGCCATTGGTGCTGCTCTCCCAAAAGATGCTGATAGTGTTTCGCTCTCATCCGCCACCCTATTTAGGCAAAGACTTCCTACAACCATCCTTGTACCTACAAGATGACAGCCTTATGATTGAATGTTCTATCACAGTTCTGGCAGAATCTAAGGTGGCAGTAACAATGACTTCCATTGACATTCAAGTGCCTCCCTCGAACCTATCTAATAATCTTGGAGAATTACTTAAGGCAGGGGAGGAAACAGATATCACATTCGAGGTTAGAGGGGAGAGTTTCCATGCACACAAGATTGTGCTTGCAATGCGGTCACCGGTCTTCAAAGCGGCTCTCTTTGGGCCGATGGGCGACAGGACAAGGCGGACCATGAACATAGAAGGTATACAGCCTACTATTTTTAGTGCATTGCTTCACTTCATCTACACAGATTCATTACCTTCCATGGGACATCTTTATGGAGATAATGGTGAAGAAATGGTCAAGCACTTGGTCATGGCCGCAGATAGGTATGCCATGGAGAGGATGAAGGTGATATGTGAGAGCATCCTTTGCAAGAATCTTAATGTTCAGAACGTCACTACTACTTTAGATCTAGCCAACTGTTATCATTGCAACCAACTCAAAAATGCTTGCCTTGAGTTTATCACTTCTCCAGATAGAGTACAAGATGTGGTGGCAAGTGAAGGGTATGCTAAAATCAAAAGATCCTGTCCTGCTATCATAGCTGATATTTTTGAGAGGGCAACTAAGTCCCACAAAATTTAGCATGTTCATCCTTGATTAACTATATAGCTAATGAACATTTGGCTTCCAATTTAGTTTCCCATGATATTTCTGCCAAGAGCGGGCTTTTGCAAAATGATCTATGTATGTGATGATATGCATCACCTTAATTATATCTTCTATCTCATAGCTCATCTTATACATGAACGTTAATCTCTGCTAGCTTGCTAGTGTTCTCTAAAATACTATGGTCTTCAAACTAAACAATTTGTTTATTGTTATACATTGTCTATTTGTGTGCTCCTTGAATTTATCAAAGCACTACCAGTTAGTATCCTAAATAGGTGCATGCCATACTCTCTTTTTTGCAACCTAGGTGTTGAACTACTTCCGCAGCTGTATCATCAGAGATGTTGATAGGAGCAAGAGAGAATTTGTTGTAATTAACCATAAGACTGGTAGATTCAAAGAATCTATGCAAGATGTCTTTGATATTGTCTGATTGAAGTAGGTCAGAATAATGGACAATAGGATAACCCAAACCAAAACATTCATCAATAGGTAGTTTTGTTTCATCATCATGCCATGCCTCATTAATCATAATCTGAAGCAATTCAATAGCCAAAACACATAGCAATAGAGAGGCTGGGTCTCCCTGTCTGACCCATCTCTTACGTGTGATTTTCATACCAGAAACCCCATTGAGGATGATGGAATTTCTATATTGAAAGGCCACATGATTTCCAAATCTATCTAAAAGGTGTCATGGAATTAGGAGGATTCCCAGTTGATTTCATTATAACTTTTTTGTTGGAATATCTATACCCACACCGTAGAAGCTCCAAAATCAATACTACCATTCAAAGCACCTACATTGAGAATATCATCCAATGCCTCACATTGCTAAAGAGCAATAGTAGAGGAGGCAAGTGGAACATATCACATATATTGTCATCTTCTATAATTTTTTGCATAAACAAAAATAATATCTTCATTCTTGGCAAATAATGAAGTTGTGAGAAATTATCTTGAAGAGTATCGTCATGCCAATGATCATTCCATAACAATGACGCATCACCACTATGAGTTTTGCATGCAATTAATTGTTTGAAATTGTTTAAAAGGTTGAACTAGTCCTTCAACCAGAATGACCCCACATTGGATGAGGTCGTTGGGACAAAGCCATTTTTATAGTACATCTTTCCATACGATTTACACATAGGGAGTATTATGATGGTTGGAAAGTTTGAAAACTTTTTTCATCAGCAAAGCTCTGTTCTACCACCTTAGATCCAATACACCTAATCCACTAGCAACCTTGGGTAATAAAACATTATCCCATTTAACCATCCATTTTCCTTGTTTGTTTATATTCTTGCCATACCATAATAAAGATCCTCCATATTTTTCAAAATGGCTAGTGATAGTAAATGTCACTTTGATAGAGAACATTGCATATATAGGCAGAGCAGATATAACTGTTTTCCAATGCACTAATTTGCCAACACGTCATAGCTAGAAGCAATGCTAGAGTACCTCTTCTCCAATTTGGTAACTATGGTTATAGATCATCAACTCTACGCATGTAGATGCCCATAGGAAACCCTAAATAGGTGAATGGCATACTCTCATTTTGCAACCCAGGTGTTGAGCTCGTTTTGTAGCCCTATCCTAAGAGAGTTGATAAGAACAAAAGGGGATCTGTTGTAATTAACCATAAGACCAGTAGATTTAGAGAATCTATGCAAGATATCCTTGAGCCTGTCCAATAGCATGGGATCGGCATATTGGACAATAGGATATCCCAGACCAAAATATCATCAATAGGTAGTTTTATTCCATCATTGTGCCATGCCTCATTAATCACAATCCAAAGTAGCTCAACAACCAAAACAAAATAGCAATGGAGAGATTGGGTCTCCCTATCTAACCCCTCTATTACATGTGATTTTCTTACTAGCAATCACATTGATGATGACGGGGGTAGAGGAAATGCGGATCTAATCCTCTTATGACCAAAACCTAGATGTTGTAACATACATATGATAAAAACGTGCTCCACTTTATGAAATTCATTTTCAAATTGTATCTTAAAGATAATAGTATCTTTATTAGATTTATAGTATTCTTTAGGTATTCATATGCACATGAAAGGCAGTCTGGTATATTTCTATTCTTGATGAATCCACACTGATTTCTGCTGATTATAGGAGTGATATATTTCTAAACCCTATTTATCAATAGTTTGGTGAGTACTTTAATTGTCATGCTTACCATGGAATAACATGTAGTAAGCAGGGGGCTTTGAAGTATTCATTATAGGAATGACAGAAATATATGCAGTATTAATAGGTCACAGGTTCAAAGTTTCATCCTGAAAGTCGTTGCAAAATTTATACAACTGCTCTTTACAACATGCCATCATTTCTTTATGAATAAACCATTGAAATCATCAGGACCTGGTGACTTGTCATTTGGCATGCATTTAATTGCCTCACCATTTCCCTCAGTAGTCCAAATCTCCAAATGACTAGATCCTTGTTGTTTGCTATGTGCAATGTCAAATAGCTTATTGGGTTGCAAAGAAATCCCAAGTCTATTGATACGTATCCAACGTATCTATAATTTTTTATTATTCCATGCTATTATATTATCTGTTTTGGATGTTTTATATGCATTAATATGCTATTTTATATTATTTTTGGGACTAATCTATTAACCTAGAGCCTAGTGCTAGTTCATGTTTTTTCCTTGTTTTTGAGTTTCGCAGAACAGGAATACCAAACGGAATAAAACCTCCGCGATGATTTTTCTTGGACCAGAAGACAACCAGGAGACTTGGAGATAAAGTCAAAAGAGCCACGAGGTGGCCACAAGGACGGAGGGCGCGCCTAGGGGGGTAGGGCGTGCCCCCACCCTTGTGGGCCCCTCGTGCACCCCTTGACCTAATTTATGTGCCTATATATTCCCATATATCCCCAGACCAACAAAGGCATCCACAAAAACACTTTTCCGCCGCCGCAACCTTATGTACCCGTGAGATCCCATCTAGGGGCCTTCTCCGCATCCTGTCGAAGGGGGATTCGATCACGGAGGGCCTCTACATCAACTCTATTGCCCTTCCGATGAAGCGTGAGTTGTTTACCCCAAACCTACGGGTCCATAGCTAGTAGCTAGATGGCTTCTTCTCTCTCTTTGATTCTCAATACCATGTTCTCCTCGATGTTCTTGGAGATCTATTCGATGTACTCTTTTGCGGTGTGTTTGCCAAGATCCGATGAATTGTGGATTTATGATCAGCTTATCTATGAGTATTATTTAAATCTCCTCTGAATTATTTTATGCATGATTTGATATCTTTGTAATTCTCTTCGAACTATCGGTTTGGTTTGGCCAACTAGATTGGTTTTTCTTGTAATGGGAGAAGTGCTTAGCTTTGGGTTCAATCTTGCAGTGTCCTTTCTCAGTGACAGTAGGGGCAGCACAGCATGTTGATAACCCATAAGTATAGGGGATCACAATAGTTTTCGAGGGTAGAGTATTCAACCCAAATTTATTGATTCGACACAAGGGGAGCCAAAGAATATTCTCAAGTATTAATAGTTGAGTTGTCAATTCAATCGCACCTGAAAGACTTAATATCTGCAGCAAAGTATTTAGTAGCAAAGTAATATGGAAGTAACGGTAACTATGGCAAAAGTAACAGTATTGGTTTTTGTAGAAATTGTAACAGTGGCAACGGAAAAGTAACTAAACAAAGATCAATATGTGAAAAGCTCGTAGGCAATGGATCAGTGATGGATAATTATGTCGGATGTGATTCCTCATGCAACAGTTATAACATAGGATGACACAGAACTAGCTCCAGTTCATCAATGTAATGTAGGCATGTATTCTGAATATAGTCATACATGCTTATGGAAAAGAACTTGCATGACATCTTTTGTCCTACCCTCCCATGGCAGCGGGGTCCTATTGGAAACTAAGGGATATTAAGGCCTCCTTTTAATAGAGTACCAGACCAAAGCATTAACACTTAGTGAATACATGAACTCCTCAAACTATGGTCATCACCGGGAGTGATCCCGATTATTGTCACTTCGGGGTTACCGGATCATAACACATAGTAGGTGACTATTGACTTGCAAAATAGGATCAAGAACTCACACATATTCATGGAAACATAATAGGTTTAGATCTGAAATCATGGCACTCGGGCCCTAGTGACAAGCATTAAGCATAGCAAAGTCATAGCAACATCAATCTTAGAACATAATGGGTACTAGGGATCAAACCCTAACAAAACTAACTCGATTACATGATAAATCTCATCCAACCCATCACCGTCCAGCAAGCCTAAAATGGAATTACTCGCGCACGGCGGTGAGCATCATGGAATTGGTGATGGAGGAAGGTTGATGATGACGATGGCGACGGATTCCCCTCTCCGGAGCCCCGAACGGACTCCAGACCAGCCCTCCCGAGAGAGATTAGGGCTTAGTGGTGTGTAACATCACAAATTTTCAATTTGGAATGTTATACATTAGATCATCATTGCATATCATATTTTATTGCTTTTCTGGTTGATCCTAGAAATTCTACGCAACTCAAGGATTTTGTTATTTTCATATTTGAGTTTTTCTCAAATTTTGAAGATAGGATCATTTGATTTTATTTATTTTATCTTCAATTATTTCTATTATAAAAATATGAGAGAGGGAATAAAATGACTTTCCCAAAATAAAGAAATATTGAGGATTTAATAAAAAAATCAAATAAGATTTTATTTTGGTTTTATTTGCTATTTTATTCGAATTTAGGAAAAATTGCACGTTTTCAAAAATTGCATTTAGAGCCAAAAAAATGTTCATCCTGTTCTAAATATTTTATTTAGACGCAGAAAATTTGTTTTGGCATTTTAGATTTTTTTTCTAGATTTGTTTCTTAGGCGCAGCGAAATTGTTTAAAAAAAAACCCCCGCGCCCGACTGGGCCAAGGGCCCAGCCGAGCCAGGCTGGCCCAAGCCGCCGCCGCCGCCTTCCCCGTCGGACTCGAGGAGGAGTCCGAGCTGGAGCCGCCCTACGCCGCCGACCCCCTCCTCAAGTCAACCCCCTCCTTTATATAGCCATCCCGGGCCCCCCCGGAGCCCCGAGTCGCCGCCCTGCGCCGCCTGCCGCTGCCCGCGCCGTCGCAAGCCGCCGAGTCGCCGCCGCCGCCGCCCGCTGCCGCCGCGCCGCTTGCCGCGCCCCGCGCCGCCCGGAGCCGCCGCCCCGCCGCCCTGCCGGAGCCCCGCCGGAGAGCCTCCGCCGCCGAGGTAGTCGTCGGCCGGTTTTTGGAAAAAAACTGATTTGTTTTTTTGAAAAACCTAGTTCCGTTTTTTTAAAATAAATAGATCGGTTTTTTCCGGTTTATTTATTTAGCGAGCGCCCGTTCATCCATTCATTTTAACGAACACGTTTTTCGTTTAGTTTCTGTTAACGAACGTTCGTTCGTTAACTGTTCGTCATTTTTCTTTTTCTTGGATTAAATCCGCGGTTTTTCCGATCGCGATCTCTGATCCGATGTTCGTTCTAGTTTAACTTTTCGCTCGTTTATCGGAATTAGGCGATTCAAGCGCTTGGAGTTTCGTCTCGAAACCCTCTTTCCGTTTAACCAACTCAAACAAGTTTTTCCCACTGTAAAAATTGCCTTAGACCCAGAATAGTAAACGAAGCTTGTTTCTCTTGCCGTTTGTCTTTCGTTGCTTCGTTTGTTTTGATTCTTTTTGCCAACCGGAGTTCTTAAGTTGAATTTTCTGGTTAGTTCTCTTGTCCGAGTTTTACCTGTGCATTAGTTGAGTACTTATTGTATGTTTGTTTGTTTGCGATAGAGTACCCGGAGTGCGCCGCTTGCTACTTCGAATCGCTAGGTTTCCCGGATCATCAGTAAGGCAAGTAATGCTTTGATCATACCTCCTACTACCTAGTTTTATTGCATTAGATCAATCCTCACACATTGCATGATTAGGATCTAATTAAATTGTGGGTTTGGGGAGTAGTTGAGGTAGAACCTATTACCTGTTTATTATCCAACCTTTGGGAGTTACTCTACGTTTGCTTATTATTGCTATGCTATGCTAGTAGACGTGGATTGGGTGAGTGTATCCATGACAGATGTGAGCTTTGTTAATTAATGGTTTATTTAAGGTGGCAACCTAAACACACATCTGGGTGGATTGAGGCACATGGGTATTCCAGCGATTGCCTGTTTTCTTTTGGACCGCCACCTAGGCTCAAAGGGATCATGAGATTATTCATACTAGAAACTTCCGTGTGCAGCCACAAGCTACTATGGGCTCTAGCATAGTTGACTAAGTCGTGCGAACTCTTACAGTGGTAGACTAGCAGATGTAGGGGATGTAGGTTGGTACGGTCTACCCGTTCGTAAGGTGCTAGCGCTTCTGAAAGACTATGTCTCGGTCATCCGTTTCTCAAACACCATGCAGTGCGAGAAAACCAATGGAGGAGATCGAGTCTTGTGGGGAAAAGTGCGCAAACCTCTGCAGAGTGTATAAACTAATCATGGTTAGTCGTGTCCCCGGTTATGGACATCTTGAGTATCTAGTACCTGGATTATCATGTGAATCTCATCATGTTACTCTAAAGTTAATTGTTGGGTTTTAATGATGATGCTTAATTGGGATTGAGAATGCTGTCAACCATTCTCAATGTTTAACAACTACCATGATAGTTAAATAAAATTTATTCCTTTGTAGTAGGGAAAAATTGGCTTTACGCAAAACTGTAACCATAGAGCTTTCCACCAGCCATATATGCATATAGAATAGCCTATTTTATTCCATTACTCTCTATGTGTTACATTGCCAGCATATTCCATGTGCTGACCCGTTTCGGGCTGCAACGTTAATGTTGCAGACTTTTCAGACGACGATTAAGGTACCATTAGGTCATGGTTCTATACTCAGTGATGCCGTTGGAGTTGATGGACTCACCTATCTTCCAAGCCTTCCACTGTTATCGTTATTAGATGGCCTTAAGCCATATTTATTGTAATAAGTTCTCTTTTGAGACACTCGATGTAATAAGTGTGTGATTGCTACTCTGTTATAAATCCTTTAAGTACTGTGTGGTGTCAGCATTACTGATCCAGGGATGACACCGGAGCACAGAGATTGGACCATTTGAGGTCTGGTCACTACATGGTGGCTCCGTATCATAAAACGCGATGAATCCTTTTCTTTGATTTTTTTATCCTCGAACATGAATATATAGAGTTGGAGTTGATGTCGGTGGAGCCTCAGGGGGGCCACGAGGCAGGGGGCGCTCCCCAGAGGGCGCCCTGCACCCTCGTGGATATGGTGTGTGCCCCCTGGTATTGATTCTTTCGCCAGTATTTTTTATTGATTCCAAAATGTGTCTCCGTAAATTTCCAGGTCATTTCGAGAACTTTTATTTCTGCACAAAAATAACACCATGGCAATTCTGCTGAAAACAGCGTCAATCCGGGTTAGTTCCATTCAAATCATGCAAGTTAGAGTCCAAAACAAGGTCAAAAGTGTTTGTAAAAGTAGATATGTTGGAGACGTATCAACTCCCCCAAGATTAAACCTTTTCTTGTCCTCAAGCAATTCAGTTGACAAACTGAAAGTGATAAAGAAAAAAAATTACAAACTCTGTTTGATCTTGTTGTTGTAAATATGTAAAGCCAGCATTCAAGTTTTTCAGCAAAGATTATGAACCAACCATATTCACAATAAAATTTAGGTCTCATGTTTACTCATATCAATGACATAATCAACTAGCGAGCAATAATAATAAATCTTGGATGACAACACTTCCTCAAAACAATCATAATATGATATAACAGGATGGTATCTCGCTAGCCCTTTCTGAGACCGCAAAACATAAATGCAGAGCACCTTTGAAGATCAAGGATTGACTAGACATTGTAATTCATGGTAAAAGAGATCCATTCATACTCAATGTAAATTAATAGTAATGCATGCACATGACAGCGGTGCTCTCCAACTGGTGCTTTTTAATAAGAGGATGATGACTCAACATAAAATTAAATAGATAAGCCCTTCTCAGAGGGAAGCGGAGATTTGTAGAGGTGCTAGAGCTCGAGTTTTGAAATAGAGATAAATAATATTTTGAGTGGCATACTTTCATTGTTAACATAACAGCCAAGAGATCTCGATATCTTCCATGCTACACACATTATAGGCGATTCCCAAACAGAATGGTAAAACTTTATACTCCCCCACCACCAACAAACATCAATCCATGGCTTGTCAGAAACAACAGGTGCCTCCAACTAACAACAACCCTGGGGAGTTTTGTTTGTAATTATTTTGATTTGAGCATGGGACTGGGCATCCCGGTTACCAGCCATTTTCTCGTGAATGATGAGCGGAGTCCACTCATCTTGAGAATAACCCACCTAGCATGGAAGATATAGACAACCCTAGTTGATACATGAGCTATTCGAGCATACAAAACAGAATTTCATTTGAAGATTTAGAGTTTGGCACATACAAATTTACTTGGAACGGCAGGTAGATACCGCTTATAAGAAGGTATGGTGGACTCATATGGAATAACTTTGGGGTTTATGGAAGTGGATGCACAAGCAGTATTCCCGCTTAGTACAAGTGAAGGCTAGAAAGAGACTGGGAAGTGACCAACTAGAGAGCGACAACAGTCATGAACATGCATTAAAATTAATCAACACTGAGTGCAAGCATGAGTAGGATATAATTCACCATGAACATAAATATCGTGGAGGCTATGTTGATTTTATTTCAACTACATGCGTGAACATGTGCCAAGTCAAGCCACTCGAATCGTTCAAAGGAGGATACCACCCTATCACACCACATCACAACTATTTTAATAGCATGTTGGCACGCAAGGTAAACCATTATAAACTCCTAGCTAATTAAGCATGGCATGAGCAACTATAGTCTCTACTTGTCATTGCAAACATGTTTCATTCATAATAGGCTGAATCAGGAACGATGAACTAATCATATTTACAATAACAAGATAGGTCGAGTTCATACCAGCTTCTCTCATCTCAATCGGTCCATCATATATCGTCATTATTGCCTTTCACTTGCACGACCGAACGGTGTGGATAATAATAATAGTGCACATGCATTGGACTAAGCTGGAATTTGCAAGCATTTAATACAAGGGAGAAGACAAGGTAATATGGGCTCTTGGTTAAATCAACAATAATGCATATGAGAGCCACTCAACATTTTCATCATGGTCTTCTCCTCTCGAACCCCAAAGAAATGAAATAAAACTATTTACACGGAAAGCTCCCAACAAGTAAAAGAAGAACTAGAAATCTTTTTGGGTTTTCTTTTAGTTACTACCACTAGAAGCATGGAAAGTAACTAGCTAAAAATTACAACTAATTTTTTTTTGGTTTTTTCTTAAGGTTTTTCAAACACACAAGAAGAAGGCTTAGAAAAGAAAATAAACTAGCATGGATAGTACAATGAAAAAGTATGAGCACCGACAACTACAATGAGTGTGTGAACATGAATGTAATGTCGGTGAGAAATACATACTCCCCCAAGCTTAGGCTTTTGGCCTAAGTTGGTCTATGGCCACTTCTGGCTTGGTGGATATCCAAATTTGTAGCTGGGGTCGTACTGAGATGCAGCAGCTACTGCCTGACGAGCTACAGCTTGAAGGAGAGCTGCCTCCGTCCTCCTCTCATATCCGTTCGCTTCCTCCCTGGTTATAACATATCTCCTTTTTGTCTGAAAGTCAAAGAAAGTAGGAGCAGGGAGGGCAACATGGACAGTGCGCCGTCTGTCAAAGATTACTCGGTACTGGAGGAACTGTTCATTCCTCTCAACAAACTAATGGCGAACCATAACATTATAATCTAGATAAGCAGGAGGCAATTCCATATCATTTGCATGTATGGGCACATCAACATAATTAGCTACACGAGTTGCATAAATTCCACCAAACAAATCTCCACTTATACCGTTAAGATAAAACCTTCGTGCAATAATGGCCCCCAATATATTGTTTATCACCTAATACCGCACTCTTAGGACGCTAAGATCTGGAACGCACATGTGACAAGCCTCATCTTTATCGTTAGTGCATCTACCAATGAAGAGAGCAAAATAATCTATGGAAGGGAAATGAATGCTCCCTATGGTAGCTTGTGTGATTTCCCTAGATTCCCCCACAGTGATACTAGCAAGAAAGTCTTTATATTCAGATTTGCGAGGTTCACTAACATTGGCCCTATGCGGGAGTTTACAAGCAGTGTTAAAATCTTCTAGGTCCATGGTATATGATTTATCATAAAGATCAAATAAAACAGTGTGAGAATTGCGCGAGGATGTAAATTTAAACCTTCTCACAAAGGAATAGGTAGTGGTACTACCAACACTTATCTGACACGAAGTCCTCAAGATCAGCATTACGCATATACGCGTCAAATTAATCCTTGATACCTGCTTGGACCATAAACTCCTCTGACGGGCATTCACAAGGCCACACTTGAGCTTCCCTTGGTGGTTCATTGTCCGGCTCACGTATCGCGAGCCTCGGTCCTTGCCTCCTTGAGGAACCACCTTGGTACATTTTCCTAAACATTTTTCTTCCTCTGAAATTTTCTGAAATTTTTAGTGACTCAAAATAAAAGTGAATCAAACTCAACAAGATTGATAGCAACTACTCCTACAAGTCCCTAGAGGCCATATCATGCATTAAAACTACTTTTGACCACATAAATTTGACATGTAAGCTCAAGAACAGGGTCACCTAAGCACCAATAATTTGCAATAAATAAAGCACTAGAACAAAATCTAATTGGACCATTGGAGGAGTCACATACTGAAGAACAATCCCCCAAAGCAGTTTTTGAGGAACTGTACAGTAGGAGAGGCTCCTACTGTTTTTTCATATATATAAATGGGGGGTGTTACATAGGTACAAATCATGTACAAATGGGGAGGTTGCCAACCTCCAACCCCTAGTGTGGGGTGAACAAGCAAGAAGAGGGTAGAACAAAACTAGGCTAAGGAGTGTACAAAGGATGTGATGGAGGCACCAAGGGCCTCTTTGGTTCTGTGCTGCAGCAAGCTAAAATCTTAGATCAATCTATCAAGACAAGTGTCGGTACTGGGTATGGTGCCTTTGAAGTGTTTATTGTTCCTTTCTTTCCATAGGCTCCAAGAAGCAGTCAAAAAATATCAAAGAAGAATAACGGTCCATCCCAGGTTTGGTGCATCCCATGAAGGAGTTGTAGTCTGCATGAATATGAGGGCCAAATAACACCCAGTTTGCTCCAACAGGCTTGGCTGAACGAACATGAGAAGATCATGTGATCAACTGTCTCCTCAACTTGCAGCCCACAAAGCAGGCACGTGTGATCATCACCAATGTTGAAATGCCTTCTTTTCAACATATTCCTAGTGTTTAGCCGGTCATGAATGAGAAGCCACCCGAAGACTTTGATACGCATAATGCAATGCGATTTCCACAAGTGCGAGAAGGTAGGATGTGCATCAGCCTCTCTGAAGCAGAATTTATAGTAGTCTGATGCCTCGAACTCAGATTTTCCCCATGCATACGACCAGACGTCATTCAGGGAGGTGGAGGGTTGCAAGTGCATGGATATTTCCTGGAGCTCGTGAACTTCGTCCAACACTTGTGGAGATAAGGGTAGGTAGAAATTTTCATCTAGCCTCGTGCTGCCCAAGAAATCTTCAATTGATATGTCTTCTTTGGTGGCAAAGGAGAAGGCCCGGGGATGGGTGATCTCAAGAACATTATCATTCCATAGGTCTTTTCAAAAGAGAGCCATGGAGCCATTGACTATCTGGACACGTGAGACTCCTCTGTAAACGGGCGTGAGTTTGAGTATGTCACGCCACCAGAATGAGCCCAATGGTTCAGCTGCGTGTGGGATCTTGTCTGTGTAGTAGTTGTCCCAAAGAAGGCTTACACAGGGTATGTCCATCCTGTTATAGAACTTGTGTAAGAATTTCAAAGGAGCGCCTCGTTCTGGAGTTTAATGTTGATCACCCCAAGACCAGATTATTTTTTAGGCTTGCAAACCATCTCCCACGCAGCCAAAGAGCTGCACTTGTCTCCTTGTTCAGTCTTTTTAGTCCAAAGACATCTTCTTCTTATCCTGTCGAGCATCTCGATCAATTTCGGAGGGAATTTCAATGTACACATGCCATATACGAGGGAAGTGACCGTGGCATTAAGCCAGGAAAGTTTGCCTCCATAATACATCATGGCTATCGTCGAAGTGAGACACCTTTCAGCAGAGTACACCAACGGCATAAGATCCAGAATTGTTGGTTTAGACGTGCCAAGAGGCAGGCCGAGGTATGTGAAAGGCATGTGGCCCACAGAACAGCCAAGAACACGCGCCAAGTCGACAGTCACGTCAGGAGATGTGTTGATCGGTACCAGAGTAGACTTATGGAAATTACTTTTCAAACTGATGGACGACGCGTAATCCGTCAGGATCCCTTTGATAGTGGCAGCCTGCTGAGGACAGGCAGGTAAGACTAAGATGGTGTCATCAGCATACTGGATAACTGGATAATCTGTCTGCCCAACACATGGAAAGGGTAAATGGATTCGGCCCTGTCAGAACGCCTCATTAACAGCAGCTTGTAGGAGATCAGCGGCAAGAACAAATATAAGAGGCGATAGAGGGTCGCCTTGCCGAACACCACTACGACAGTGAAATTGTCGGCCGGGTACGCCATTAAGGAGAACAGAAGAGTGGCCAGTGGAGAAGATGGACTTGATCCAGGAGATCCATTTTTCATTAAACCCCATGTGCTTCATGATAGTGAGCATAGGAGCATGTTCGATGGTATCAAAGGCCTTCGTGAAATCAAGTTTCAAGATAATGATTGGTCGTTTTGAAGCTTGGCATTGGTGGATGTATTGGAATGCCCACGCGAGACAATCTTGGATCGTGCACCCCTTGATGAAGCCATATTGATTCCTGTGAATAAGCTTGAGAATGACACGTTGAAGGCGATTAGCAAGGAGTTTGGTGATAAGTTTGAGGCAGCAATTTAGCAATGTGATCGGCCTATAATCATTGACTGTCTTCGGAGAGTTTGTCTTGGGGATGAGGGTAATGAGGCCATCATTTATACTTGTGAGATCTAGGTCTCCAGTATGAAAATGGTCACAGAGGGCATATAATTCATTTTTAATGATAGGCCAACAGGCTTTTAAGAAGGCCCCACTAAAACCATCCGGACCTGGTGCGCGATCGGCTGACATTTCTTTGACAATGGCGTCAATCTCAGCGTGAGTAAAGGGTGCGGTCCTGTGATCAAGGTTGTCATTGTGGTGGATTATTTCATGGAGATTGAACTTCATTTCAGACGGGGTAGAAGTACCCAGGCGATCTTTATAAGTTTGGAACAGCAGGGCTTCCTTGCTTGGATGATCTTCCACGATCGTGCCATCTTCAGTGCGGAAATTGGCAATATTGTTTTTTCTATAACGCTCCGTGGCCACTGCTTGAAAGAAAATTTGGTATTTTCATCCCCGAACTTGATCCAGCGGATGGTGCATCGCTTTTTCCAATACTGTTTCTAATAGTTAAGTAACCGAAGGACATGCTTTTTCAGGATCTTTCTGAAGTTTGCCTCTGGTGTGGTGAGGAATCTATTGTTTTCAAGTTCATCCAAGTCTGCTAGGGTTTTATTACAGTTAGCAATTGCCACAGAGAGACAAGAGATGTTCTTACTCCAAATTTTGAGGGCACCTCTGAGCATTTTGAATTTATGGCAGAGGACGGTGGCAACATTGTTGGATCTGACAGGTCTATTCCACATCTCTTGAACAAGATCAAAAAACCGGGCTGTAAAATCCAGTATGATTCAAAACGGAACATCTTGCATCGAGGGATAGAGGTTTGGATGGATACCGAGCATGGCACATGATCTGAAATAGGCTTACCCAAGGGTTTGACAACAATATTAGGGTAAATATTAGTCCAGTGAAGTGAGGTAAAAAAACCAGTCGAGCTGTTCCAAAAGGGGTTCCTGTTGCATGTTGCTCCACGTGAACGAACGTCCTTTAAAGGGGAGCTCAAGGAGATTTTGAGAGCGGATAATATCGTTGAAGGTGATCATATCATTAGGGCAACCCCCAGGTTTGTTTCGATTATCAGGGGCACGAATATAGTTAAAATCCCCGAGTAAGAGCCAATCTTGATCGCTTGGGATGTGAAGAGCATATAACCAATTAGTGAAATCAGTATGTGCATCGCTGGAGCAAGGACCATAAATATTGGCTAACGTCCATTTGTGGGCAGATTGCGTGCTAATGAAATCAATAACCAGAGCGTATGGATCAGAAGACACCACAGAACTAGAGAAAACAGAACTTTTCCAAATGGTAATTAAGCCTCCAGACGCACCATTCGAGGGAACAAAAGCAAACTTATCGAATTGTCTAGGACAGCAAGACTTAATGAAATGCAAATCAAAGGAAGTCTTTTTCGTCTCCTACAGACAGACAATGGAGCAACCACTAGAGCGAATAACATTAGTAAGGGCAAGTTGTTTGTCCGTGGAATTAAGCCCCCGAATGTTCCAACAGAGAACACTACAACTACGCAAAAGAGCTATTAAGAGCAGAAGAATTAAGCAGCGGGCGAAGCTGGAGCACCCACAAGATCTACAGGTGGAGGAGTGCCTGCGTCCATGGATGGTGCAACAGCATCTTCAGCAAGCAGGAGTGCATCAGTGACCTCTTCAGCGGGAACAACACATCTGTTAACAGCAATGTCTTGTATAATGCTGATAGGAGTTGGAGGAATCACCTCAAACTGATGCCCAGTTGCGTTAGCAGATGAAGACGTGCCAATGGAGGGGATCATTCTTGGTTTAACCCTAGAAGTGGCAGGACGAGCATCAGACACAGGAGGCACTCTGAAACCATTATACCTGGTAGAACGGTTGCTGCAGCGAACTTCAGCAGTAGAGACCGGAGCAGGAGCACGAGCAAGGCGAGCACAAGTAAGAATCGGGCGTGAAGAGTTCTCAGTGTCATTGACAGCAGCTAGACCAAGGTTGTCTCTCACCAGCCTACCAATACAGCATTGAAGAGCCACTCCAACAGAATCCACAGTGAGATTGAATGATGCCGAAGAGAAGGAGACCACTAGAAAAAACTCCTTGGAGTCTCGCGAAGGAGAGAAATGAACGGTGGATCCAAACCTTTTCCTCACCTGTTCTGCAAGGGCTAGCCCAGGAGCAAAATCCCAATGCAGAAGACCTTCCATGATGATCAAGATCAGAGGACGCCATGGGTGGTGGGAGAGGGGACCATGGTGGGAGAGGGGGAGGAGGGGGAGAGAGCCATATCTCCTCTTGACATTGTATTTCCAAAGCAGTTTTGTGAATGGAGCTTTGAGCAAGGAGATCGAAAATGGCAGCAAGAAGAGCTAGAACTCAGGTTTGAGCTATGGGAGGATTTTTTTCTCGAGGATGACGAAGTGTGTGGGTGCTGGAATAAGTGGAGGGGTCCACGTGGGGTCCACGAGGCTGGGGGGCGCGCCCTGGACCCTCGTGGCCAGATGGTGTACCCCCCTGGTGTGTTCGCAGTGCCATTAATTCTAAAATATTCTACAAAAAATCATATATCATTTTTAGGACGTTTGGAGAACTTTTATTTTCGGGGTATCTTTTATTGCACGGATAATTCAGAAAATAGGCAGAAAATACTATTTTTGCTTTATTTAATCTAAATAACAGAAAGTAAAAGGAGGGTACAGAGAGGTGCTTTCTAACTTCATCCATCTCATGCTCATCAAAAAGGAATCCACTAACAAGGTTGATCAAGTCTTGTTAACAAACTCTTTCCGAATAACATGAAATCAGAGAATTTTCGAATAACACTAAGTTACCTCCACGGGGATATGCATGTCCCCAATAATAAGAATATCATATTTCTTCTTGACAGTAGGAAGAGGGAATTCAAAACCTCCAATAGTTATCGTTGAAATTTTTCCAATAGAATTGATACTGTGGACTGATACGTCTCCGTCGTATCTACTTTTCCAAACACTTTTGCCCTTGTTTTGGACTCTAACTTGCATGATTTGAATTGAACTAACCCGGGCTGACGTTGTTTTCAGCAGAATTACCATGGTGTTATTTATGTGCAGAAACAAACATTCTCGAAATGACCTCAAACTTCACAGAGCAACTTTTTGGAAAATATGAAAAATACCTGCAAAAGATGAAGGCCAGGGGGCCCACCACCTGTCCATGAGGGTGGGGGGCGCGCCCCCTACCTCGTGGGCCCCTCATGCCTCTCCGACTCCAACTCCAACTCCATATATTGTGTTTCCCAGAGAGAAAAATCAGAGAGAAGAGTTCATCGCGTTTTACGATATGGAGCCGCCGCCAAGCCCTAAAACCTCTCGGGAGGGCTGATCTAGAGTCCGTTCGGGGCTCCGGAGAGGGGAATCCATCGCCATCATCATCATCAACCTTCCTCCATCACCAATTTCATGATGCTCATCGCCGTGCGTGAGTAATTCCATCGTAGGCTTGCTGGACGGTGATGGGTTGGATGGGATCTATCATGTAATCGAGTTAGTTTTGTTAGGGTTTGATCCCTAGTATCCACTATGTTCTGATATTGATGTTGCTATGACTTTGCTATGATTAATGCTTGTCACTAGGGCCCGAGTGCCATGATTTCAGATCTGAACCTATTATGTTTTCATCAATATATGAGTGTTCTTGATCCTATCTTGCAAGTATATAGTCACCTATTATGTGATATGATCCATTGACCCCGAAGTGGCAATAATCGGGATACTTACCGGTGATGACCGTAGTTTGAGGAGTTCATGTATTCACTATGTGTTAATGCTTTGTTCCGGTACTCTATTAAAAGGAGGCCTTAATATCCCTTAGTTTCCGTAAGGACCCCGCTGCCACGGGAGGGTAGGACAAAAGATGTCATGCAAGTTCTTTTCCATAAGCACGTATGACTATGTTCGGAATATATGCCTACATTATATCAATGAACTGGAGCTAGTTCTTTGTCACCCTAGGTTATGACTGTTACATGATGAACCGCATCCGACATAATTCTCCATCACTGATCCATTGCCTACGGGCTTTTCATATATTGTTCTTCGCTTATTTACTTTCCCGTTGTTATTGCTATCATCACTACAAAATAACAAAAACACTACTTTTACTACCGTTACCTTTTGCTACTGTTATCACTACTATCATATTACTTTGCTACTAAACACTTTGTTGCAGATATGAAGTTTCCAGGTGTGGTTGAATTGACAACTCAGATGCTAATACTTGAGAATCTTCTTTCGCTCCCCTTGTGTCGAATCAATAAATTTGGGTTGAATACTCTACCCTAAAAAACTGTTGCGATCCCCTATACTTTTGGGTTATCAAGACCATTTTCTGGCGCCGTTGCCGGGGAGCATAGCTTTATTCTTTGAGTCACTTGGGATTTATATTTTCTTATCATTATGAAGAACTTGAAAGATCCAAGAACCAAGATTTATACCTCGACTACGAGGGGAGGTAAGGAACTGCCATCTAGATCTGCACTTGATTCACCTTCTGTTTTGAGTAAGCTTGCGACACCTATACCTGCTTCTGCTATCCGTTCTGATATGTTGCATGTTATTGATGATGCCACTTCTGCTATGCATGATACTTATGATGAAACTACTTCTATACTTGATACTACTATGCCACTTGGTAAATTTCTTGAAAATATTGAATCTGATAATACTGATGAAAGTGATGATGAAGAATCACTTGTTATTCCCGAGGGTTATGTTTTTGATCAAGAAGCTTCTTTAGCTATTTTAGCTTGCAAAGATAGAAATGAGCTAAAGAGGTTATTAGCTAAATGGAATAAGAAATCTCTAAATGCTAGAATGAAACCCGACCCTGCTTTTGCTACTTCACCTCTCTGTGTTACTGATAAGGATTATGAATTCTCTGTTGATCCTGATATAATTACTTTGGTTGAATCTGATCCTTTCCATGGCTATGAATTTGAAACTATTGTGGCACATCTTACTAAATTAAATGATATAGCCACCCTATTCACTAAAGATGAGAGAACTCGTTACTTTTATATCCTTAAAATATTTCCGTTCTCATTAAAGGGTGATGCTAAGATATGGTTTAATTCTTTGTGTGCGTAGTCCCCAGGATATGATTTATTACTTCTCTGCTAAATATTTCCCTGCTCATAAGAAACAAGCTGCTTTAAGGGATATATATAATTTTGTGCAAATTGAAGAAGAGAGTCTCCCACAAGCTTGGGGGAGGCTTCTCCAATTACTTAATGCTTTGCCTGATCATCCTCTTAAGAAAATGAAATACTTGATATCTTTTATAATGGACTAACCGACGCCTCCAGAGATTACCTGGATAGTTGTGCTGGTTCTGTTTTCAGGGAAAGAACACCGGATGAAGCTGAAATTCTATTGAATAATATGTTGACAAATGAAAATAATTAGACACCTCCGGAGCCATCTCCTGAGCCTATTCCTAAACCAACTCCGAAGAAGAGGGGTATTCTATTTCTCAGTCCTGAAGATATGCAAGAGGCAAAGAAATCTATGAAAGAAAAAGGTATTAAAGCTGAAGATGTTAAGAATTTACCTCCTATTGAAGAAATACACGGTCTTAATTTACCGCCTGTTGAAGAAACATATGATCTTAATCCTTTACCTATTGAAGAAACTCATGGTCTTGATAACCCGACATGAGTAGTAAAGGTAAATTCTCTCTATTGATATGATAAAGCTGAAATCCCATTTACTAAATTTGCTAGCCCATGTTTAGATGAGTTTGATAAATTTATGGCTAAGCAAGAAGATTTTAATGCTTATTTTGGTAGACAATTGAAATACAATTCAAATATGCTTGAACACTTGGGTGATTATATGGCTAATGTCAAAGGTGAACTTAAACTTATTAGTAAACATGCTTCTATGGTTACCACTCAAGTAGAACAAGTACATAAAGCTCAAAATGATTTGCTCAATGAATTGAATAGTAAGGATAATGATAATGCTATTAGAGTGGCTACTAGAATTGGTAGAATGACTCAGGAACCTTTGTATCCTGAAGGACATCCTAAGAGAATTGAGCAAGATTCTCAGAGAAATAATATAGATGCACCTAGTCCTTCTAAAAAGAAGAAAAAGAAAAATGATAGGTGAGGGAGTCCTGTATTAGGGGGTCTCCGGATAGCCGGACTATCTCCATTGGCCGGACTGTTAGACTATGAAGATACAAGATTGAAGACTTCGTCTCGTGTCCGGATGGGACTCTACTTGGCGTGGAAGGCAAGCTAGGCAATACGTATATGGATATCTCCTTCTTTGTAACCGACCTTGTGTAACCCTAACCCTCTCCGGTGTCTATATAAACCGAAGGGTTTTAGTCCATAGGACAACAGCCATAACATACAATCATACCATAGGCTAGCTTCTAGGGTTTAGCCTCTCTGATCTCATGGTAGATCTACTCTTGTACTACCCATATCATCAATATTAATCAAGCAGGATGTAGGGTTTTACCTCCATCAAGAGGGCCCGAACCTGGGTAAAACTTCGTGTCCCCTGCCTCCTATTACCATCCGGCCTAGACGCACAGGTCGGGACCCCCTACCCGAGATCCACCGGTTTTGACACCGACATTGGTGCTTTCATTGAGAGTTCCTTTGTGTCGTCGCCGTTAGGATTGATGGCTCCTACTATCATAGATAGCGTTGCGGTCCAGGGTGAGACTTTTCTCCCCGGACAGATCTTCGTATTCGGCGGCTTTGCACTACGGGCTAATTCTCTTGGCCATCTGGAGCAGATTGAAAGCTACTCCCCTGGCCATCAGGTCAGATTTGGAAGTTTGAACTACACGGCCGACATCCGCGGAGACTTGATCTTCGACGGATTCGAGCCATAGCCAGGCGCGCTGCACTATCGCGATGGGTATGACCTAGCTCTGCCGCCGAACAGTAACCCAGAAGCCGCGCCCGCTTTAGCTCCGACCCTTAGTTCAGAGCCAACTGCGCCAATCGAGGAAGGGTGGTTAGACACCGCCTCAGAGGCTGTAGTCTGAACGGCGATCGAGCCGAACACCAGCATAACCCTCTACGTAGCCCGTGACTCCAAGGTGCCGGACTCTTTTTCTGACTCCGAACCGCCCGCGCCCCTGCCAATCGAATCCGATTGGGCGCCGATCATGGAATTCACCGCCGCGGATAACTTTCAGCACTCGCCCTTCAGCGACATTCTGAATTCACTAAGGTCTCTCTCTTTGTTAGGAGAGCCCTGGCCAGACTATGGCCAACAGGATTGGGATGCGGACGACGAAGAAATTCGACACCCACCCACCACCCACTTAATAGCCACTGTCGATGACTCAACCGACATGCTCGACTTCGACTCCAAAGACATCGACAACATGGACGACGATGCGGGAGGCGAAAAGGAACCACCGCCCACAGGGCGCTGGACGTCCACTTCATCATATGACGTATACATGGTGGACACACCAAAAGAAGACAACGATGAGGAACGGAAGGACGCACCGAAGGCTTGTTCCCTCGGGAAATAGTCAAAGCAGCGTCGCAAGCGCCGCCCCAAATCCCGCCTCGGTAGAAATAACTATCATACAGACCCAGCATTGGAGCAGGGCGAACCACTGCCGGACCACGGCAATACGGAGAATCAAACCGAATAAACCAATTCTGTCAAAGATAATAGTCCGGACGACATAACACCGGACAGGCAACCGGAGCAGCAGAATGCCCGTCAAAGGCTTGCTGCCACCGTGAGGAGTCTGAAAAAGCAGAAGCAAAGGCTCAAGGCTGTGCAAGACACACTCCAAATCAGATGGAGTAAAGTACTCAACACAACAGCAAGGTACGGCGACAATCGCCCCACCAAGAGCTACCCAAAGCGGAAGTTGCTACCTGAATTCGATGAGGAGGCCTCAGACCCCCCCACAACCAAATATCAAAGCAGCCACCTGGCTGGATAGACGACCTCACGGCCAACATCGAGCGGCAAACAACGCCACACACAAGCCAATACGCGATCCATGCGAGGGCTCACACCAAAAGGATGGTGCAACCAGATCCATCTATGGACCACGCAAGTGCGCCCCAGCATACAATGTAACACAACAAACATCCGAACAACGCGGTACACCCAAATACAGGGGTGCCGCACACCCCCTATGTTTCACCGATGAGGTGCTGGACCATGAATTTCTAGAGGGATTCAAACCCGTAAACATAGAGGCATACAACGGAACAACAGACCCTGGGGTCTGGATTGAGGATTATATCCTCCATATCCATATGGCTCGAGGAGATGATCTCCACGCCATCAAGTACTTACCCCTCAAGCTCAAAGGGCCAGCTCGTCACTGGCTTAAAGGCCTCCTCGAAAACTCCATTGGAAGCTGGGAAGAGCTCAAAGACGCTTTACGGGCAAATTTTCAAGGGACTTATGTCCGACCTCCGGACGTGGATGATTTGAGTCATATAACTCAACAGCCCGGAGAGTCAGCCTGAAAACTTTGGAACATGTTTCTTACTAAAAAAACCAAATTGTCGACTTTCCAGACGCCGAAGCCTTGGCAGCTTTTAAGCATAGCGTCCGTGAAGAATGGCTCACCAGACACCTTGGCCAAGAAAAGCCGAGAACGATGGCAGCCTTAACAAGCCTCATGACCCGCTTTTGCACGGGTGAGGACAGCTGGCTAGCCATATGCAGCACCAGCGACCCCAGTACATCTGAAGTTAGAGATGGAAACAGGAAATCACGGTGCAACAACAGTAACAAACACCGGAATAAAGAAGACAACACGAAGAGCACGACAGTAAACGCCGGATTCAAAAGCTCTTGGCCAGGTCAGCAAAAGCCGCCCTCTAAAGGCGCCAGAGATGAACTGTCCAGCCTAAACAAAATTCTGGACCAAATATGTCAGATCCATAGCACCCCTGGTAAACCTGCTAATCATACCCACAGAGAATGTTGGGTCTTCAAGCAGTCCGGTAAGCTCAACGCCGTACACAAGGGGGAGGATACACCAAGCGAAGACGAGGATGAGCCTCTCAAGCAAGACACTGGGGAACAGAAGACATTTCCACCGGAAGTCAAAACAGTAAACATGTTACACGTGATCAAGGGAAGAAACAAAACGGCACTCCAAGAAAAATATGCCCAAGGGCCTATCACCGCGGAGTCCTGCCACTGGTCGTCTCAACCGATCACTTTCGACCATCGTGATTACTCAGCAAGTATCTGGCGTGCAGGATGGGCTGCCCTGGTATTAGACCCAATAATTAACGGATATCACTTCACACGAGTCCTGATGGACGGGGGCAGCAGTCTAAACCTGATATATCAGGATACAATCCGCGAAATGGGGATAGACCCAATAAAAATTTGCCATAGCAATACTACCTTTAAAGGAGTAACGCCAGGCCCAGGGGCTCATTGCACGGGCTCCCTGCTACTAAAAGTTATATTCAGCTCCCTCGATAACTTCCGCAGCGAACATTTAACCTTCCACATCGCTCCGTTCCAAAGTGGCTATCAAGCACTACTCGGACGCGAAGCTTTCGCTCGCTTTAATGCAATACCGCACTACGCTTCCCTCACACTCAAGATACCCGGCCCACATGGCATCATTATAGTACATGGAAGTATTAAGCGATCTTTGCGCGCCAAAGAGAGTGCGGCCGCCTTGGCAGCCGCACACTAAAAATGGCCTCACCAACTAAAGCATTTAACAGGTCGTCAAGACCTCAGACATAGTTAGACGAGTCCGGCACAGTTATATGTAATTCATACTGGATCAATGGTCGCACCCCTATACAAGGGGCTCAACGCGCACAGACAAGTGGTAATTTTTACTCATCTTGAATTATACTTGGTTCCCTTAAAAACTATCCTTTTGCAAGACAACTTTTTCACCTAAGTTCCTCTATTTTACAGATGATCATCGTGCTACACCCGTCCAGGATACGGCACAACGGAGACACAGGCGCAGACGTGCAGCAGGGACCCGCTCCAAGGATTCTTTTTAGATTAAGACCCTGCGTAAACCTTTTTTACTGTCTCTTGTTGATACACATCCACCGAATTCTCTGCACAGTTGAGGAGGATGCTGACGTCTTGGCATGTGGCCACGTCAGAATAATGCACGTACCTGGACACAAGGGGCTTCTTACGAAGGGCACTATTTAGGCCCGGTTTATACCATAAAGACCGAATACCTTACGGAGTGTTCGGCGTCGCGAGTTTGGCCTTATATGCATCAGCTCCGAATTATTGTCTTTGGTCAAATGTTGGGTTTGCCCGGCTCCTGTGTTTTGGTGCCTTACGTTCCGCTTTACCAGCTAAGGTAGCACCAGGAGAACTACTGCAATTGTGCCCTAGTTCATCCGGACGAGCACCTCAGTAGAGAAAGCCGAAAACTGACTGTCATGATATAGCGTGAGACTGGTCAACCTCTCGGTGACCTATCAGAATGTTAGAATTCCTCCGCCTTAACAAAGGGCCGTTTTCCGGCCAGGCATGTACGCAGCCCGCGATCGGGAGAGTGCGGAGCCACCAGGGGCTATCTAGTAGCCCCACTGTCAAACTCCTATGGCTAAGTGAAAGAGTTAAAGCATTATAGTCCGGTTGCCTCGCTCGCTACGCTATCACCTCCTTAATAGGACCAATACGTTGGGTTAAGTGTGAACACACATTTTTTGCAAGCACCTCCGCATTATATGCGTGGGGGTTGAAGCCGACGGCTGCAATCTTTCAGGTTATACACATGTATACATAAACGGCCGCACATGAGGCATCATACTACTTTCAGGTAAAATTATAAACATAACCTTCTAAAAACTTCATAAAAGCATTGTGCTTACATGAGAATACATATCACTCAAACATAATATTTTTTGAGCACTGGGTCTCTATCAAACGAGCACCCTCGAGAACCTCCTCGAAATAGTTCTCAGCAGCCACCCGACCTATGGCCGAACCCTGCGCCGCAACAGTGGTAGCGTCCATCTCCGCCCAGTATGCTTTAACACGGGAAAGGGCCATCCGCGAGCCTTCTATGCACGCCGACCTCTTCATCGCATTAATGCGCGGCACCGCATCAAGGAACTGCTGCACTAAGCTGAAATAGCTGTTCAGCTTTGGCCTTTCCGGCCATAGCTGATCCACAACAGACCTCATGGCGAGTCCGGACAACCTATTCAGTTCGGCCCATTCGGCTAGCTGGTCAGTCAATGAAAGCGGATGCTCTGGAACGTGGAATTGTGTCCAGAACAGCTTGTCCACTTCACGATCTGTCTGACCTTGGAAGTACTTTGCCGCATCGGCAGCGCTCGCCGCCAAATCCATATACGCATCTGCCGAACTCCCCAGCCGATCGAGAGGGGCATACCGTGGATCTCCGAACTTCCTCCGTAACATGAAGGGTTTCCCAGCCGCAATATCCCCGGCTTCCCGCAGCTCCTCCTTCTTCGCTCTCATAGCAGAACGGGTGTCTTTGTCCGCCGCCGCGGCCTTCTCAAGGTCCGTTGCCTTTGCTCGGTTTTTTTTTCAAGGACCCGGCAACGGTCGGCAGTGTCTTTTAATTCTACGGCCATCTTGGCCATCTTCTCTTGGCTCTCGCAATGTGCGGCCTTCTCGGCTTTCAACTCTTTGGCCGCCTTCAAAGCAGCCGCATTACTAATCCTCGCTTGTTCCTTGGCTCGGGCAAGTTCCGCCCGCAAGGCTTCCACGGTGGCAGCTCCATCTGCAGTCACAACGTATTAAAGATACTGGCATCATGCTGCCCTTACTATGTGGCGTTCACCGGAAAATAACACTTACCCTGTGCCTCGTCAAGCCTCTTGTTAACAAGCTCGATGTCAGCGTCTGCCGCATCCAGTTGCCGTTTTAATTTGGCAAACTCACTAGTCCGGCTAGCCACCATAGCTTCCACCACCTACACATAGGGGCAGTCTGGTTATTGCCTGGGAATATTATCCTCTGTTGGCCTCCGTTCTCAACGACAACCAGAGTCTCAGGGGCTACTATCTACATAGGGCACACCTAACATGTGCAGTACTATCACATATTATCTCACATACCTCAAAGCCTGTCAGTAGACTCATAAAGGCTTCATGTAATCCGCTTTCAGCGGACGAGATTCTCTCCATCACCGTAACCATCAGCATACGGTGCTCTTCTGAGATGGCCGCTCGCCCCACCAACTCCCTCAGAACGTCCGACCGCACACCAGACGGTGCCGGACTCTTTTGTATGCTCTCTTCGGGAGCCGGACACTGGGGACTTTGGGGGTCTACAGGATTATCTTCTGGCCTCACCGGATCCGGAGAGGCCCTCCGCGACGACACTTCAAGGTCGCCCGCTTCTGGAGCGGAGGAGTTCGGGGGAGGCGTTTCGCTCTCCATCATCTCTGGAAGAAGATCCCCCGAAGACGAGCTCATTTGAGAGGGGCTAAGGCCCGAACTGCAAGATATATGCGGTGGTTATTTTCTCAGAGAAAAAAAAGATAGAATACCTTTACTATTATAATATTTTGGATCACTTACGACTCGTTGGAGGGCAGATCCCCCCGCGGACTTTGTTTGGCAAAAGCACCCCCCGAGGCAGGACACTCCGTTGGAGACTTCTTCTCCCGTTTGGAGGCTTCGGCTTCCAGATTCTTGGAAGCAGTCCTTTTCCTCCCCCGGTCGTCCTCCTTCATGGAGATGCTCATTCCCTCGGTTGGAATGGGCAGCGATGGGGGCCCGCGTCCGCCCGTATTATCCCCCCCGGTATCTTCCTTCAAGGGCTCCGGGCAAGGTGCGACCTCGAGAATCTTTTCCAATACCGGATTTTCCAAACCCTCAGGGAGGGGGGCCAAACACCGAATCATCTTCACCTTTGTTAGCCAGTCCTGGTCAAAAAGCGAACTCTCAGAAATAACTTTGAATAAAAGATAGCGTGTTCAGCTATAGGATTTCTTACTTGTTCGGCGGCGCGGTTACTGCTCAGACCCACGTCCTTGGTAATATCCGGACATTCCACTTGAGGTCTGAAGAATGACTTGTACATATCCTCGTGTGTCAGGCCAAGGAAACTCTGAATGACACGTGGTCCCTCTGGGTTGAACTCCCACAAGAGAAGGGGCCGGCGTTTGCAAGGCTGGATTTGACGAACCAGCATAACTCGTATTACCGCAACCAAATTAAGATCTCCCTCGAAGAGGTCTCGGATGCATCTTTGCAGTATAGGGACGTCCTTGGCTGGACCGCAGCTCAGACCTCTGCTAATCCATGACATCAGTTGTGGTGGGGGGCCCGAGCGGAAAGCGGGGGCAGCCGCCCACTTGGCACTTCTGGGAGCCGTGATGTAAAACCACTCCCGTTTCCACAAGTCGGACACCTCTGGAAAGGAACCTTTCGGCCATGGAGCTCCTGCCATCTTGCTTATTGATGCACCTCCGCACGCTGCATGTTGCCCCTCGATCATCTTCAGCTTTACTTCAAAGGTCTTGAGCCACAGGCCGAAGTGAGGGGTAACGCGGAGGAAGGCCTCACACACGACAATGAATGTCGAGATGTGGAGAAAGGAGTCCGGAGCTAGATCGTGGAAATCTAGCCCGTAATAAAACATCAAACCTCTGACGAAAGGATCCAGAGTGAGGCCTAGACCTCGGAGGAAGTGGGAGACGAACACAACGTTCTCGTTGGGTTCGGGAGTAGGGACAATCTGCCCTCGAACAAGCAGCCGATGCGAAACCTCGACGGTCAGGTATCTGGCCTCCCTCAACTTCTTAATGTCCTCTTCCGTAATGGAGGAGGGCGTCCATCGGCCTTGAAGGCTGGATCCGGACATGGTTGAAGATCTGGAGCACCTAACCTGGGCTCTGGGTGTTAGAACTCGAGGCAGGGGAAGGGTTCGATTGAGCACGAGAGGGGAAAAGCGAAAACCTTGTCCCCTTATAAAGAGGGTGAATATCAAGCGTCCTCTCCGTAGCCATTTGGGGCTTGCCTATAATCTAGGAGTCCTAGACACGGTTGGGTTACCCACGACCGCATTAATGAGAATCCCGTAATTAGGGGAACACGATCTCCGCTTCGGCAAGACGTGTCAAGAAACTGCCTCGCGTTGTGTGTGGAGCTGGTTAAGAGAAACGGTTCGAATAATCACCGGGCCATGACATGACGTCATGCTGCCAAAACAAGCCAGCAAATTAGATCTGCGGAAAAATTATTCTCTCTGCGGTGGAATGTGGAACTTATTTTGCAGGGTCGGACACTATCCTCGTATTCAAATTCTTCTGTGATGTATTCGGAGAAGGAACCCACCTTGCAATGCCGAAGACAACTGCGTGCCGGACTCATCGTCATTGAAGCCTGGTTCAGGGGCTACTGAGGGAGTCCTGTATTAGGGGATCTCCGGACAGCCGGACTATCTCCATTGTCCGGACTGTTAGACTATGAAGATACAAGATTGAAGACTCCGTCTCGTGTCCGGATGGGACTCTACTTGGCGTGAAAGGCAAGCTAGGCAATACGTATATGAATATCTCCTCCTTTGTAACCGACCTTGTGTAACCCTAACCCTCTCCGGTGTCTATATAAACTGAAGGGTTTTAGTCCATAGGATAACAGCCATAACATACAATCATACCATAGGCTAGCTTCTAGGGTTTAGCCTCTCTGATCTCGTGGTAGATCTACTCTTGTACTACCCATATCATCAATATTAATCAAGCAGGACGTAGGGTTTTACCTCCATCAAGAGGGCCCGAACCTGGGTAAAACTTTGTGTCCCCTGCCTCCTGTTACCATCTGGCCTAGACGCACAGTTCAGGACCCCCTACCCGAGATCCGCCGGTTTTGACACCGACAATAGGACTTTGCATGCTTCTAGTGATCCTGTTATTGAAACACCTGAGAATCCAAATGATATTTCTATTTCTGATGCTGAAACACAATCTGGTAATGAACCTGAAACTAGTGATAAGATTAATGATAATGTTCATGATGATGCTCAACCTAGTAATAATAATGATGTAGAAATTGAACCTGCTGTTGATCTTGATAACCCACAATCAAAGAATCAACGTTATGATAAGAAAGACTTTGTTGCTAGGAAACATGGTAAAGAAAGAGAACCATGGGTTCAGAAACCCATGCCTTTTCCTCCCAAACCATCCAAGAAAAAGGATGATGAGGATTTTGAGCGCTTTGCTGAAATGATTAGACCTATCTTTTTGCGTATGCGATTAACTGATATGCTCAAAATGAATCTGTATGCTAAGTATATGAAGGATATTGTTACAAATAAAAGAAAGATACCGGAAGCTGAAATTTCCACCATGCTTGCTAATTATACTTTTAAGGGTGGAATACTAAAGAAACTTGGAGATCCCGGTGTACCCACTATACCATGCTCTATTAAAAGAAAACTATGTTAAAACTGCTTTATGTGATCTTGGAGCCGGTGTTAGTGTTATGCCTCTCTCTTTATATCATAGAATTGATTTGAATAAGTTGACACCTACTGAAATATCTTTGCAAATGGCTGATAAATCAACTGCTATACCTGTTGGTATTTGTGAGGATGTGCCTGTTGTAGTTGCAAACGTTACTATTTTAACGGACTTTGTTATTCTTGATATTCCTGAGGACGATAGTATGTCTATTATTCTTGGAAGACCCTTTTTGAATACTGCAGGGGCTGTTATTGATTGCACTAAAGGCAATGTCACTTTTCATGTTAATGGCAATGAGCATACGGTACACTTTCCGAGGAAACAACCTCACGTTCACAGTATCAATTCTGAGACTATTAGGCATTATGAGAAGGAAGAAAAAGTGCTGCCTCATGTTTATCTAGATTATAAAAGTATGGTGGCACATGATTTCATTGTTAAGAATAAGGGAGAGCTTAAATACCAAATGTTCTTTAATAAACATCATCCTAAGACTATTACCCTGCCTGCTCCTTCTCTGTTTGATTTATCTGCAGGCCAGTACCTTGTTCCCTTAAAGGCTATTCACGCCTATCGGAACCCTGCACCAGCCATGGAGCTAGAGCCGGAACCACAAGTTGATCCTTCACGACAGTCTAATTACCAGTGGGATCCGGAGATGATTGTCAGCCAGTGGCAATCGGAGTCTTCCTCTTCTTCATCTCAGTACGACCCCAACTATTATTATGGGTATCCGCCAGGCTAGCCGTGGCCATACACCAACTTAGGCCAAAAGCCTAAGCTTGGGGGAGTATGTATTTCCCACCGACATTACATTTATGTTCACACACTCATTGCTAGATGTCGGTGCTCATACTTTTTCATTGTATCATCCATGCTAGTTTAATTTTCTTTTTTATGCTTTCTTCTTGTATGTTTGATTAACCTTAAGAAAAACCAAAAAAAATCAGTTGTAGCTTTTAATTAGTTTACTTTCCATGCTTGTAGTAGTAATTAAAAACAAAACCCAAAAAGATTTCATGTTCCTCTTTTACTTGTTGGGAGCTTTCCCGTGTAAATAGTTTTATTTCTTTCCTTTCTTTGGGGGTCGATAGGAGAAGACCATAATTAAATTGTTGAAGTGGCTCTTGTATGCATACTTGTTGATCTAACAAAAGAGCCCATATTGCCTTGCCTTCTCATGTTTATTGAATGCTTGCAGATTCCAGCTTAGTCCAATGCACGTGCACTATTATTATTATTCACATCATTCGGTCATGCAAGTGAAAGGCAATTATGATGATATATGATGGACTGACTGAGATGAGAAAAGCTGGTATGAACTCGACCTCTTTTGTTTTTGTAAATATGATTAGTTCATCGTTCCTGATTCAGCCTATTATGAATAAACATGTTTGCAGTGACAACTAGAGATCATAGTTTCTTGTGCCATGCTTGATTAGCTAGGAGCTTATAATGATTTACCTTGCATGCCAACATGCTATTAAAATGGTTGTGATGTGGTATGATAGGGTGGTATCTTCCTCTGAATGATTTAAGTGACTTGACTTGGTGCATGTTCACGCATGTAGTTGAAACAAAATCAACATAGCCTTCATGATATTTATGTTCATGGTGGATTATATCCTACTCATGCTTGCACTCGGTGTTGATTAATTTTAATGCATGTTCATGACTGTTGTCGCTCTCTAGCTGGTCGCTTCCCAGTCTTTTGCTTGCTAGCCTTCACCTGTACAAAGCGGGAATACTGCTTGTGCATCCAATCCCTTAAACCCCAAAGTTATTCCATATGAGTCCACTATACCTACCTATATACGGTATCTACCTGCCGTTCCAAGTAAATTTGTATGTGCCAAACTCTAAACCTTCAAATAAATATCTTGTTTTGTATGCTCGAATAGCTCATGTATCAACTAGGGATGTCTGTATCTTCCATGTTAGGCGGGTTATTCTCAAGATGAGTGGACTCCGCTCCTCACTCACGAGATAAATGGCTGGTCACCGGGATGCCCAGTCCCATGCTTTATGCAAACTAAATCAAAATAATTGCAAACAAAACTCCCCCTGGGACTCTTGTTAGTTGGAGGCACTCGTTGTTTCGAGCAAGCCATGGATTGATGCTTGTTGGTGGAAGGGGGAGTATAAACTTTACCATTCTGTTTGGGAACCGCCTATAATGTGTGTAGCATGGAAGATATCACCATCTCTTGGTTGTTATGTTGACAATGAAAGTATACCGCTCAAAATATTATTCACCTCTATTTCAAAACCGAGCTCTGGCACCTTGATACGTCCATTTTGCATCATGCTTTTATGTCAATATGTATTGCATTATGGATTGTTATTTCACTTTATGTCACAATACTTATGGCTATTCTCTCTTATTTTACAAGGTTTACATAAGGAGGGAGAATGCCGGCAGCTGGAATTCTGGGCTGGAAAAGGAGCAAATATTAGAGAGCTATTCTGCGCAACTCCAAAAGTCCTGAAACCCCACGGAACATCTTAAAATAAATAAAGAAAAATCCTCGCCAAAGATGAAGGCCAGGGGGCCCACACCCTGCTCACGAGGGTGGGGGCGCCCCCCTAAGGCCCCCCTACCTCGTGGGCCCCCTGCTGGCTCTCAGACGTCCATCTTCTGCTATATGAAGTCTTTCGATGAGAAAAAAATCAGAAGGAACTTTTCGGGACGAGACTCCGCCGCCGCGAGGCGGAACCTTGGTGGAACCAATCTAGAGCTCCTGCAGAGCTGTTTTGCCGGGGATACTTCCCTCCGAGAGGAGGAAATCATCACCATCGTCATCACCAACGCTCCTCTCATCAGTTGAGGGCAATCTCCATCAACATATTCATCAGCACCATCTCATCTCCAAACCCTAGTTCATCTCTTGTATCCAATTCTTATCTCAAAGTCCGGGATTGGTGCTAGTAGGTTGCTAGTAGTGTTGATTACTCCTTGTAGTTGATGCTAGTTGGTTTATTTGGTGGAAGATCATATGTTCAGATCCTATATGCATATTATTACCCCTCTGATTATGAACATGAATATGCTTTGTGAGTAATTACTTTTGTTCCTGAGGACAAGGGAGAAGTCTTGCTATTAGTAGTCATGTGAATTTGGTATTCGTTTGATATTTTGATAAGATGTATGTTGTCTAGCCTCTAGTGGTGTTATGTGAACATCGACTACATAACACTTCACCATTATTTGGGCCTAGAGGAAGGCATTGGGAAGTAATAAGTAGATGATGGGTTGCTAGAGTGACAGAAGCTTAAACCCTAGTTTATGCGTTGCTTCGTAAGGGGCTGATTTGGATCCACATGTTTCATGCTATGGTTAGGTTTACCTTAATACTTTTGTTGTAGTTGCGGATGCTTGCAATAGAGGTTAATCATAAGTGGGATGCTTGTTCAAGTAAGAACAGCACCCAAGAACCGGTCCACCCACATATCAAATTATCAAAGTATCAAACGCGAATCATATGAACGTGATGAAACTAGCTTGACAATATTCCCATGTGTCCTCAGGAGTGCTTTTCCTATTATAAGAGTTTGTTCCGGCTTGTCCTTTTCTACAAAAAGGATTGGGCCACCTTGCTGCACTTTATTTACTTTTGTTACTTGTTGCTCGTTACAATTTATCTTATCACAAAACTATCTGTTACCACTTATTTCAGTACTTGCAGAGAATACCTTGCTGAAAACTGCTTATCATTTCCTTCTGCTCCTCGTTGGGTTCGACACTCTTACTTATCGAAAGGACTACGATAGATCCCCTATACTTGTGGGTCATCAAGACTCTTTTCTGGCGCCGTTGCCGGGGAGTGTAGCGCCTTTGGTAGGTGGAATTTGGTAAGGAAAAATTTATATAGTGTGCTGAAATTTACCGTCACTTGTTACTATGGAAAGTAATTCTCTGAGGGGCTTGTTCGGGGTATCTTCACCCCGTACAGTAGAGAAAAGAGTTGATCCTCAACCTACTGAACCTATTGAAAATGAAACTCCTTTTGAATTTCCTTCGGGTATGATGGAAAAACTGCTAGCTAACCCTTTTACAGGAGATGGAACAAAGCATCCTAATGAGCACTTAATATATGTGGATGAAGTTTGTAGATTATTTAAGCTTGCAGGTATACCCGATGATGTTGCTAAGAAGAAGGTCTTCCCTTTATCTTTGAAGGGATACGCATTGATATGGTATAGGCTATGTGATGATATGAGATCATGGAACTATAAAAGATTGAAATTGGAATTTCATCAAAAGTATTACCCTATGCATCTTGTCCATCGTGATCGCAATTATATATATAATTTCTGGCCTCGCGAAGGAGAAAGCATCGCTCAAGCTTGGGGGAGGCTTAAATCAATGTTATATTCATGCCCCAATCATGAGCTCTCGAGAGAAATAATTATGCAAAGTTTTTATGCTCGGCTTTCTGAAAACAATCGCACCATGCTTGATACTTCTTGTGCTGGCTCTTTTATGATGAAGACTATTGAATTCAGATGGAATTTATTGGATAGAATTAAACACAACTTTGAAGATTGGGACCTTGACGAAGGTAAGGAGTCAGGTATGACACCTAAGTTTGATTGTGTTAAATCTTTTATGGATACCGATATTTTCCGTAAGTTCAGCATTAAATATGGACTTGACTCTGAGATAGTAGCTTCTTTCTGTGAATCTTTTGCTACTTATGTTGATCTCCCTAAGGAGAAGTGGTTTAAATATCATCCTCCCATAGAAGTAAAAGTAGCTGCACCTATTAAAGTTGAAGAAAAGAGTGTCACTTATAATGATCCTATTGTTCCTACTTCTTATGTTGAGAAACCACCTTTCCCTGTTAGAGTAAAGGATCATGCTAAAGCTTCAACTGTTGTTCGTAAAAGCAATATTAGAACTTATACACCCCCTGAGCAAGTTAAAGTAGAACCTAATATTGCTATTGTTAAATATCTCTTGTCTGATAATATTGATGGGCATGTTATTCAGTTCGAAGGTGAAACTGCTAGAATTGCTAAACCTTGTGCTAAAGATAAACATAGACCTGTGGTAGGCGTGCCTGTTATTTCTGTCAAAATAGGAGATCATTGTTATCATGGCTTATGTGATATGGGTGCGAGTGCTAGTGTTATACCGCATACTTTATACGAAGAAATTAAGAATGAAACTGCACCTGCTGAGTTAGAAGGTATTGATGTCACAATTAAACTTGCCAATAGAGATACTATTTCACCAATTGGAATTGTTAGGGATGTTGAATTCTTGTGTGGGAAAACTAAATATCCTGCTGATTTTCTTGTTCTTACTTCTCCGCAAGATAGCTTTTGTCCCATTATATTTGGTAGACCCTTCTTGAACACTGTTAATGCTAGGATAGATTGCGAAAAGAATGTTGTTACTATTGGCTTGGATGATATGGTTCATGAGTTTAATTTCTCTAAATTTAGTAAACAACATCGTGAGGAAGAATTACCTAGTAAGGATGAAATTATTGGTCTTGCTTCTATTGCCATACCTCCTAGTGATCCTTTAGAACACTATTTGCTAGACCATGAAAATGATATGTTCATGAATGAAAGAAGGGAAATAGATGAAGTATTCTTTAAACAGGAACCTATTCTGCAACACAATTTGCTTGTTGAAATTTTAGGGGATCCTCCTCCACCCAAGGGTGATCCCGTGTTTGAGCTTAAACCGTTGCCTGGTAATCTTAAATATGCTTATCTTGATGAAAAGAAGATATATCCTGTTATTATTAGTGCTAACCTTTCAGAGCATGAAGAAGAAAGATTATTGAAAACTCTGAGGAAGCACCGTGCTGCTATTGGATATACTCTTGATGATCTTAAGGGCATTAGTCCCACTCTATGTCAACATAAAATAAATTTGGAAGCAGATGCCAAACCAGTTCGTGATCCTCAATGATGTTTGAATCCTAAAATGAAAGAAGTGGTAAGAAAAGAAATACTCAAGCTTCTAGAGGCAGGTATAATTTATCCCGTTGCTGATAGTCAGTGGGTAAGTCCTGTCCATTGTGTCCCTAAGAAGGGAGGTATTACTGTTGTTCCTAATGATAAAGATGAATTAATCCCACAAAGAATTATCACAGGTTATAGGATGGTAATTGATTTCCGCAAATTAAATAAGGCTACTAAGAAAGATCATTACCCCTTACCTTTTATTGATCAAATGCTAGAAAGATTATGCAAACATACACACTATTGCTTTCTAGATGGTTATTCTGGTTTCTCTCAAATACCTATGTCGGCTACCTTTCAAAGATGCATGATGGCTATATTCTCTGACTTTTGTGAAAAGATTTGTGAGGTTTTCATGGATGATTTTTCCGTCTATGGTTCCTCTTTTGATGATTGCTTGAGCAATCTTGATCGAGTTTTGCAGAGATGTAAAGAAACTAATCTTGTCTTGAATTGGGAAAAGTGCCACTTCATGGTTAATGAAGGTATTGTCTTGGGGCATAAAGTTTCTGAAAGAGGTATTGAAGTTGATAAAGCCAAGGTCGATGCTATTGAAAAGATGCCATGTCCCAAGGACATCAAAGGTATAAGAAGTTTCCTTGGTCATGCCGGATTTTATAGAAGGTTCATTAAGGACTTCTCAAAAAATTCTCGGCCTCTGACTAATTTATTGCAAAAGATATACCATTTGTCTTTGATGATGATTGTGTAGAAGCATTTGAAACACTTAAGAAAGCATTAGTCTCTGCACCTGTTGTTTAGCCACCTGATTGGAATTTACCCTTTGAAATTATGCGTGATGCTAGTGATTATGCTGTAGGTGCTGTTCTAGGGCAAAGAGTTGATAAGAAATTAAATGTTATTCATTATGCTAGTAAGACTCTAGACAATGATCAAAGAAATTATGCTACTACTGAAAAAGAGCTTTTAGCAGTTGTATTTACTTGTGATAAGTTCAGACCTTATATTGTTGATTCTAAAGTAACTACTCACACTGATCATGCTGCTATTAAATATCTTATGGAAAAGAAAGATGCTAAACCTAGACTTATTAGATGGGTTCTCTTGCTACAAGAATTTGATTTGCATATTGTTGATAGAAAGGGAGCTGAGAACCCCGTTGCAGACAACTTGTCTAGGTTAGAGAATGTTCTTGATGACCCACTACCTATTAATGATAGCTTTCCTGATGAACAATTAAATGTTATAAGTACTTCTCGTAGTACCCCATGGTATGCTGATTATGCTAATTATATTGTTGCTAAATTTATACCACCTAGCTTCACATACCAACAAAAGAAAAAGTTTTTCTATGATTTGAGACATTACTTTTGGGATGACCCACATCTTTATAAAGAAGGAGTAGATGGTGTTATTAGACGTTGTGTACCTGAGCATGAACAGGAACAGATCCTACGCAAGTGTCACTCCGAAGCTTATGGAGGACACCACGCTGGAGACAGAACTGCACATAAGGTATTGCAATCTGGTTTTTATTGGTCTACTCTCTTCAAGGATGCCCGTAAGTTTGTCTTATCTTGTGATGAATGTCAAAGAATTGGTAATATTAGTAGACGTCAAGAAATTCCTATGAATTATTCACTTGTTATTGAACCATTTGATGTTTGGGGCTTTGATTATATGGGACCTTTTCCTGCCTCTAATGGATACACACATATTTTAGTTGCTGTTGGTTACGTTACTAAGTGGGTAGAAGCTATTCCAACTAGTAGTGCTGATCATAATACTTCTATTAAAATGCTTAAAGAAGTTATTTTTCCGAGGTTTGGAGTCCCTAGATATTTAATGACTGATGGTGGTTCACACTTTATTCATGGTGCTTTCCGTAAAATGCTTGCTAAGTATGATGTTAATCATAGAATTGCATCTCCTTATAACCCACAGTCTAGTGGTCAAGTAGAGTTGAGCAATAGAGAGCTCAAATTAATTTTGCAAAAGACTGTTAATAGGTCTAGAAAGAATTGGTCCATGAAACTTGATGATGCATTATGGGCTTACAGAACTGCATATAAAAATCCTATGGGTATGTCTCCGTATAAAATGGTTTGTGGAAAAGCAGGTCACTTACCTCTCGAACTAGAACATAAGGTGTATTGGGCTATTAAAGAGCTCAACTATGATTTTAAACTTGCCGGTGAGAAGAGGTTATTTGATATTAGCTCACTTGATGAATGGAGAACCCAAGCTTAATGCCAAGTTGTTTAAAGAAAAAGTTAAAAGATGGCATGACAAAAGGATACAAAAGCGTGAGTTTAATGTAGGTGATTATGTATTGCTATACAACTCTCGTTTAAGATTTTTTGCAGGAAAACTTCTCTCTAAATGGGAAGGCCCCTACGTTATCGAGGAGGTCTATCGTTCTGGTGCAATAAAAATCAACAACTTTGAAGGCACAAATCCAAAGGTGGTAAACGGTCAAAGAATTAAACATTATATCTCAGGTAATCCCATAAATGTTGAAACCAATATTATTGAAACCGTAACCCCAGAGGAATACATAAGGGACACTTTCCGGAATGTTTCAAACTCCGAAAAGGAATATGTATGTGGTACGGTAAGTAAACCAACTCCAAAACAATTTTTAAGGCAATATTTCTCTGTTTTGGAATATTTAGAAAAATAGAAAAATAAGTAGCAGTCCAGGAAGGACACGAGGGTCCCACGAGGGTGGTGGGCGCGCCCTACCCCTCTGGGCGCGCCCCCTACCTCGTGAGCCTTCCGGACTCCGTTTTCTTGCATGGTACCTATTTTGGTCGGTAAAACTTCATTATATATTCTCCCGAAGGTTTTGACTCCCGTATCACGCAAATATCCTCTGTTTTTGTTTTCGAGCTGTTGCTGCTGCAGATTAGAGCAAGATGTCTTCTCACGAGTCAATCGGGGATAGCCGGGTATCTAATCCGGCACCGGAATCAAGGGCAAACAGCTACGCTGACCACTTTGGGCCAGCAACGGAGGAAGAGATGGAGGCTGACTTGATGAGAGTAGATGCCATGGAGGATGAAGAAGTCACCTCTCGCCTCCAAGCTGGGTTCACGATGGGGGAACTACAGAGCTCAGCTATTCCAAATTCGGTTATCCCTTCTAATGTTAGATTTCTTTCTTATGAAAATATGAAGAGGAGTGCCACTTGTTCTCCCGCAGCTATGCAACACCCTTGGGTGCAAGGAGCTTTAGCTGTCACAGGAAAGCTTCGTAAGGAAATAATGGACCTCAAACAGCAAGTCAATAAGCTCGAGGAGGAGAACCGCATCCTGAGGGGAATTTTCGCCAAGAATATTACACCGACAACAAAGAAGGAGATATAATCACATGGGTATGGGCACTCCCCTTGGCAACTGCCAAGCTTGGGGGAGGTGCCCCGGTATCGTATCACCATCACAACTCCTATCTTTATCCTTTTTGTTAGTTCGATCCTATTAGTAGTATCTTGATCTAGTAGAATAAAGTTTATGGCATGATCTAGTTTTGAGTTTTGCTTTTTGGTCTCTCTTTGTAATCGAGTCCGTGAGCTATATATAATAAAGATTAGTGTTGAGTCGAGGGCTTGATTATTTTGCCATGATCTTGGGTGAATAAAAGAAAAGAGAAAAAGAATAAAAAGAAACAAAAAGTTCATATTGATCTTATTGAGAGTAATGACTTCACATAGAAAGAGTATGATGATTAAAAGTTGTTGGGAGTTGGCAAACATAGCTTTGGTCATTGTTGCAATTAATAGGAAGTAATAAGGAAAGAGAGGTTTTCACATATAGATATATTATCATTGACATCTTTTATGATTGGGAGCACTCATTAAAATATGACATGCTAAAGAGTCGATGTTGGACAAGGAAGACAGCGTAATGAGTTATGTCTTTCTTATATCTGAGATAAAGTATGTTGTCATGGATCCTCTAACTTGTTGAGCTTGCCTTTCCCCCTCATGCTAGCCAAATTCTCAACACCAAGTAGAAATACTACTTGTGCTTCCAAATACCATTAAACCAGTTTTGCCATGAGAGTCCACCATATCTACCTATGGATTGAGTAAGATCCTTCAAGTAAGTTGTCATCGGTGCAAAGCAATAAAAATTGCTCTAAATATGTATGATTGATTGGTGTGGGAGAAATAAGCTTTATACGATCTTGTGATGTGGAAGTAATAAAAGCGATGGACTGCATAATAAAGGTTCATATCACAAGGGGCAATATAAAGTGACGTTCTTT
>NC_041380.1:558536052-558580770 GCF_002162155.2 Triticum dicoccoides | reverse complement strand
TGGATGTAGGGGAGCATGAACCATTATTGTTGACATTACCCTTGAGGTAAAAGGTTGTGGGGCAAAACTATAAGCCCCTATCTTTCTCTGTGTCCGATTAAAACTCCGTAACCACAAGTATTGCGTGAGTGATAGCAATTATGGAGGACTAAATGATAGTTGAGTATGTGGACTTGCTTTTTAGCTCTGACACAGACTCTTTCCGATGTTATGATAAATTGCAATTGCTTCAGTGACTGAGATTATAGTTTGTCGGAGCCCAATAAGGTTTATGATTTATACTTTTGCATTGTGAATAGATCATCACTTGAACATAAGTAATCATATGAAAAAACCTATATATGTTGCTGTTATGAGAATAATCATGATGCCTTCATGTCCGTATTTTATTTTTATCGATGCCTCTACCTCTAAACATGAGGACATATTTATTGTTATCGGCTTTTCGCTTGAGGACAAGCGAGGTCTAAGCTTGGGGGAGTTGATACGTCCATTTTGCATCATGCTTTTATATCGATATTTATTGCATTATGGATTGTTATTTCACTTTATGTCACAATACTTATGGCTATTCTCTCTTATTTTACAAGGTTTACATAAGGAGGGAGAATGCCGGCAGCTGGAATTCTGGGCTGGAAAAGGAGCAAATATTAGAGACCTATTCTGCACAACTCCAAAAGTCCTGAAACCCCACGGAACATCTTAAAATAAATAAATAAAAATCCTCGTCAAAGATGAAGGCCAGGGGGCCCACACCCTGCTCACAAGGGTGGGCCCCCCCTAGGGCGCGCCCCTACCTCGTGGGCCCCCTGGTGGTTCTCAGACGTCCATCTTCTGCTATATGAAGTCTTTCGATGAGAAAAAAATCAGAAGGAACTTTTCGGGACGAGACTCTGCCGCCATAAGGCGGAACTTTGGCGGAACCAATCTAGAGCTCCGGCAGAGCTGTTTTGCCGGGGATACTTCCCTCCGGGAGGGGGAAATCATCACCATCGTCATCACCAACGCTCCTCTCATCGGGAGAGGGAAATTTCCGTCAACATCTTAACCAGCACCATCTCATCTCCAAACCCTAGTTCATCTCTTGTATCCAATTCTTGTCTCAAAGTCCGGGATTGGTGCTAGTAGGTTGTGTAGTGTTGATTACTCCTTGTAGTTGATGCTAGTTGGTTTATTTGGTGGAAGATCATATGTGCAGATCCTATATGCATATTATTACCCCTCTGATTATGAACATGAATATGCTTTGTGAGTAATTACGTTTGTTCCTGAGGACAAGGGAGAGGTCTTGCTATTAGTAGTCATGTGAATTTGGTATTCATTTGATATTTTGATAAGATGTATGTTGTCTAGCCTCTAGTGGTGTTATGTGAACGTCGACTACATAACACTTCACCATTATTTAGGCCTAGAGGAAGGCATTGGGAAGTAATAAGTAGATGATGGGTTGCTAGAGTGACAGAAGCTTAAACCCTAGTTTATGCGTTGCTTCGTAAGGGGCTGATTTGGATCCACATGTTTCATGCTATGGTTAGGTTTACCTTAATACTTTTGTTGTAGTTGCGGATGCTTGCAATAGAGGTTAATCATAAGTGGGATGCTTGTTCAAGTAAGAATAGCACCCAAGCACCGGTCCACCCACATATCAATCAAAGTATCAAACGCGAATCATATGAACGTGATGAAAACTAGCTTGACAATATTCCCATGTGTCCTCGGGAGCGCTTTTCCTATTATAAGAGTTTATTCCGGCTTGTCCTTTGCTACAAAAAGGATTGGGCCACCTTGCTGCACTTTATTTACTTTTGTTACTTGTTGCTCGTTACAATTTATCTTATCACAAAACTATCTGTTACCACTTATTTCAGTACTTGCAGAGAATACCTTGCTGAAAACCGCTTATAATTTCCTTCTGCTCCTCGTTGGGTTCGACACTCTTACTTATCGAAAGGACTATGATATATCCCCTATACTTGTGGGTCATCACACCTCTACAAATCCCTGCTTCCCTCTGCGAAGGGCCTATCTATTTACTTTTATGCTGAGTCATCATCCTTTTATTAAAAAACACTAGTTTGAGAGCACCGCCGTCATTTGCATTCATTACTGTTAATTTACATTGAGTATGACTTGATTGGATCTCTTTTACCATGAATTACAATGTCTAGTCAGTCCTTGGTCTTTAAAGGTGCTTTGCATTTATGTTTTGCGGTCTCAGAAAGGGCTAGCGAGATACCACCTTGTTATATCATATTATGATTGTTTTGAGAAAGTGTTGTCATCCGAGATTTATTATTATTGCTCGCTAGTTGATTATGCCATTGATATCAGTAAACTTGAGACCTATGCGTTATTATGAATGTGGTTAGTTATATTCTTTGCTGAAAACTTGAATCCTGGCTTTACATATTTACAACAACAAGAGCAAACCGAGTTTGTAAAATTTTTTCTTTACCACTTTCAGTTTGTCAACTGAATTGCTTGAGGACAAGCAAAGGTTTAAGCTTGGGGGAGTTGATACGTCTCCGTCGTATCTACTTTTCCAAACACTTTTGCCCTCGTTTTGGACTCTAACTTGCATGATTTGAATTGAACTAACCCAGATTGACGCTGTTTTCAGCAGAATTACCATGGTGTTATTTATGTGCAGAAACAAACGTTCTCGGAATGACCTGAAACATCACGGAGCAACTTTTTGGAAAATATGAAAAATACCTGCAAAAGATGAAGGCCAGGGGGCCCACCTCCTGTCCACGAGGGTGGGGGGCGCGCCTGCCCCCCTAGGGCGCGCCCCTACCTCGTGGGCCCCCTGATGCCTCTCCAACTCCAACTCCAACTCCATATATTGTGTTTCGAGGAGAAAAAATCAGAGCAAAGAATTCATCGCGTTTTACGATACGGAGCCGCCGCCAAGCTCTAAAACCTCTCGGGAGGGCTGATATGGAGTCCGTTCGGGGCTCCGGAGAGGGGAATCTATCGCCATCGTCATTATCAACCTTCCTCCATCACCAATTTCATGATGCTCACCGCTGTGCATGAGTAATTCCATCGTAGGTTTGCTGGACGGTGATGGGTTGGATGGGATCTATCATGTAATCGAGTTAGTTTTGTTAGGGTTTGATCCCTAGTATCCACTATGTTCTGAGATTGATATTGCTATGACTTTGCTATGATTAATGCTTGTCACTAGGGCCCGAGTGCCATGATTTCAGATCTGAACCTATTATGTTTTCATCAATATATGAGTGTTCTTGATCCTATCTTGCAATTCTATAGCCACCTATTATGTGATATGATCCATTGACCCCGAAGTGGCAATAATCGGGATACTTACCGGTGATGACCGTAGTTTGAGGAGTTCATGTATTCACTATGTGTTAATGCTTTGTTCCGGTACTCTATTAAAAGGAGGCCTTAATATCCCTTAGTTTCCGCAAGGACCCCGCTGCTACGGGAGGGTAGGACAAAAGATGTCATGCAAGTTCTTTTCCATAAGCATGTATGACTATGTTCGGAATACATGCCTACATTATATCAATGAACCGGAGCTAGTTCTGTGTCACCCTAGGTTATGACTGTTACATGATGAACCGCATCCGGCATAATTCTCCATCACTGATCCATTGCCTACGAGCTTTTCATATATTGTTTTTCGCTTATTTACTTTCCCGTTGTTATTGCTATCATCACTACAAAATACCAAAAACACTAATTTTACTACTGTTACCTTTTGCTACCGTTACCACTACTATCATATTACTTTGCTACTAAACACTTTGTTGTAGATATTAAGTTTCCAGGTGTGGTTGAATTGACAACTCAGCTGCTAATACTTGAGAATATTCTTTGACTCCCCTTGTGTCGAATCAATAAATTTGGGTTGAATACTCTACTCTCGAAAACTATTGCGATCCCGGGTTATCATGGACTGGAGGTTGTTTCCTCGGAAAGTGTACCGTATGCTCATTACTATTAACATGAAAAGTGACATTGCCTTTGTTGCAATCAATAACAGCCCCTGCAATATTCAAAAAGGGTCTACCAAGGATAATTGGCATACTATCGTCCTCGGGAATATCAAGAATAACAGAGTCCGTTAAAATAGTAACATTTGCAACCACAACAGGCACATCCTCACAAATACCGACATGTATATGATACGTCTCCAACGTATCTATAATTTTTGATTGCTCCATGCTATATTATCTACTGTTTTAGACATTATTGGGCTTTATTTTCCACTTTTATATTATTTTTGGGACTAACCTATTAACCGGAGGCCTAGCCCAGAATTGCTGTTTTTTGCCTGTTTTAGGGTTTCGAAGAAAAGGAATATCAAACGGAGTCCAAACGGAATGAAACCTTCGGAAACGTGATTTCCTCATCAGATAAGATCCAGGAGACTTGGACCCTCCGTCAAGAAAGCCACGAGGTGGTCACGAGGGTGGAGGGCGCGCCCCCCTAGGGTGCGCACCCTGCCTCGTGGACCCCTCGAAGCTCCACCGACGTACTTCTTCCTCCTATATATATCCACGTACCCCCAAACGATCGGGGAGGGAGCCAAAAACCTAATTCCACCGCCGCAACTTTCTGTATCCACGAGATCCCATCTTGGGGCCTGTTCTGGAGCTCCGCCGGAGGGGGCATCGATCACGGAGGGCTTCTACATCATCATCCAAGCCCCTCCGATGAAGTGTGAGTAGTTTACTTCAGACCTACGGGTCCATAGCTAGTAGCCAGATGGCTTCTTCTCTCTTTTTGGATCTCAATACAATGTTCTCCCCCTCTCTCGTGGAGATCTATTCGATGTAATCTTGTTTTTGCGGTGTGTTTGTTGAGACCGATGAATTGTGGGTTTATGATCAAGTCTATCTATGAATAATATTTGAATCTTCTCTAAATTCTTTTATGTATGATTGGTTATCTTTGTAAGTCTCTTCGAATTATCAGTTTGGTTTGGCCTACTAGATTGGTTTTTCTTGCCATGGGAGAAGTGCTTAGCTTTGGGTTCAATCTTGCGGTGTCATTTCCCAGTGACAGAAGGGGCAGCAAGGCACGTATTGTATTGTTGCCATCGAGGATAACAAGATGGGTTTTTTTATCATATTGCATGAAACTATCCCTCTACATCATGTCATCTTGCTTAAGGCGTTACTCTGTTTTTAACTTAATACTCTAGATGCATGCTGGATAGCGGTCGATGAGTGGAGTAATAGTAGTAGATGCAGAATCGTTTCGGTCTACTTGTCTCGGACGTGATGCCTATATACATGATCATACCTAGATATTCTCATAACTATGCTCAATTCTGTCAATTGCTCAACAGTAATTTGTTCACCCACCGTAGAATACTTATGCTCTTGAGAAAAGCCACTAGTGAAACCTATGGCCTCCGGGTCTCTTTCTCATCATATCAATCTCCATCACTTTATTATTGCTTTGCTTTTACTTTTTTTACTTTGCATCTCTATATCAAAAATACCAAAAATATTATTTATCATCTCTATCAGATCTCACTTTCGTAAGTGACCGTGAAGGGATTGACAACCCCTAAGTGCGTTGGTTGCGTTGAGCTATTGTTTTTGTGTAGGTACTATTGGATTGATACATTGGTTCTCAAAAACTGAGGGAAATACTTACGCTACTTTGTTGCATCATCCCTTCCTCTTCGGGGAAATCCAACGCAGTACTCAAGAGGTAGCAAGAAGAATTTCTGGCGCCGTTGCCGTGGAGTCTGCGCAAAAGTCAACATACCAAGTACCCATCACAATCCCTATCTCCCACATTACATTATTTGCCATTTGCCTCTCGTTTTCCTCTTCCCCACTTCACCCTTGCCGTTTTATTTGCCCCATCTCTCTCTATCTTCTCTCTCTTTCTCCGTTTGCCTTTTTGTTTGCCCGCGTGTTGGATTGCTTGTTTGTCGCGATTGCTCTACATAGATTTGGTGATCTTCACCTTAAAAGGTTAGAGGAGATCGAAAACAACGTCAGGAAGTTTATGGTTTTGCAATTTGAGCATAATAATTTCTTTAGAAATGAGCTTAAGGAACAAAAAAGTTTCATGAATTATATGAATAAAGAGCTCGATGATATGTCTAAAGAATTTGATGGTATAAGATCCCAAATTGCTCATCTTGAAAAATTAACTGCTGAAATTTCGGATATGCAAGCTACCTTAGTCAATAAGATGGCCGCTAAACCGGATTCCTATGAAAATAATGATGAAGATCTAAAAGTTATTGATGTGTCCCCTATTAAATCTTTGTTTTACAATATGAATCTTGATAATGATGGGGCTTAATATGATCCACCTTTACCTAGAAGGCGTTCTAAGAATTCAGAATTTGTTGATCTTGATGCTAAATTTGATAAAGGTGGGATCGAAGAAATTAAAACCCTAGATGTGGCTAAACCCACTATTATGGATTTCAAGGAATTTAACTATGAAAATTGCTCCTTGATTGATTGTATTTCCTTGTTGCAATCCGTGCTAAAGTCTCCTCACGCTTATAGTCAAAATAAAGCGTTCACTAAACATATCGTTGATGCCTTGATGCAATCTTATGAAGAAAAACTTGAATTGGAAGTTTCTATCCCTAGAAAACTTTATGATGAGTGGGAACCTACTATTAAAATTAAAATTAAAAATTATGAGTTTTATGCTTTGTGTGATTTGGGTGCTAGTGTCTCTACTATTCCCAAAACTTTGTGTGATTTGCTAGATTTCCGTGATTTTGATGATTGCTCTCTAAACTTGCATCTTGCGGATTCCACTATTAAGAAACCTATGGGAAGAATTAATGATGTTCTTATTGTTGCTAATAGTAATTATGCGCCCGTAGATTTTATCGTTCTTGATATAGATTGCAATCCTTCTTGCCCTATTATTCTTGGTAGACCTTTCCTTAGAATGGTTGGTGCAATTATCGATATGAAGGAAGGGAATATTAGATTTCAATTTCCATTAAAAAGGGCATGGAACACCTCCCTAGAAAGAAAATAAAATTACCATATGAATCTATCATGAGAGCTACTTATGGATTGTTGGGTTTCGTAGTAATTTCAAAATTTTCCTACGCACACGCAAGATCATGGTGATGCATAGCAACGAGAGGGGAGAGTGTGATCTACATACCCTTGTAGATCGACAACGGAAGCGTTTGGTTGATGTAGTCGTACGTCTCCACGGCCTGACCGATCAACCACCGAAACTACGGCACCTCCGAGTTCTAGCACACGTTCAACTCGATGACAATCCCCGGACTCCGATCCAGCAAAGTGTCGGGGAAGAGTTCCGTCAGCACGACGGCATGGTGACGATCTTGATGTACTACTGTCGCAGGGCTTCGCCTAAGCACCGCTACAATATTATCGAGGACTATGGTGGCAGGGGCACCGCACACGGCTAAGAATATGATCACGTGGATCAACTTGTGTGTCTATGGGGTGCCCCCTGCCCCCGTATATAAAGGAGTGGAGGAGGGGAGGGCCGGCCCTCTCTATGGCGCGCCTAGGGGAGTCCTACTCCCACCGGGAGTAGGATTCCCCTTTCCTAGTCCAACTAGGAGTCCTTCCATGTAGTAGGAGTAGGAAACAAGGAAGGGGCGCAACCCCTCCCCCTAGTCCAATTCAGACTAGGCCTTGGGGGGCGCGCGGCCTGCCCTATGCAGCCCCTCTCTCTTTCCCGTATGGCCCAATAAGGCCCAATACTTCTCCCGGCGAATTCCCGTAACTCTCCGGTACTCCGAAAAATACTCGAATCACTCGGAACCTTTTCGATGTCCGAATATAGTCGTCCAATATATCGATTTTTACGTCTCGACCATTTCGAGACTCCTCGTCATGTCCCCGATCTCATCCGGGACTCCGAACTCCTTCGGTACATCAAAACTCATAAACTCATAATAGAACTGTCATCGAAACCTTAAGCGTGCGGACCCTACGAGTTCGAGAACAATGTAGACATGACCGAGACACGTCTCCGGTCAATAACCAATAGCGGGACCTAGATGCCCATAGTGGCTCCTACATATTCTACGAAGATCTTTATCGGTCAGACCGCATAACAACATACGTTGTTCCCTTTGTCATCGGTATGTTACTTGCCCGAGATTCGATCGTCGGTATCTCAATACCTAGTTCAATCTCGTTACCGGCAAGTCTCTTTACTCATTCCGTAATACATCATCTCACAACTAACTCATTAGTTGCAATGCTTGCAAGGCTTATGTGATGTGCATTACCGAGAGGGCCCAGAGATACCTCTCCGACAATCGGAGTGACAAATCCTAATCTCGAAATACGCCAACCCAACATGTACCTTTGGAGACACCTGTAGAGCACCTTTATAATCACCCAGTTACGTTGTGACGTTTGGTAGCACACAAAGTGTTCCTCCGGTAAACGGGAGTTGCATAATCTCATAGTCATAGGAACATGTATAAGTCATGAAGAAAGCAATAGCAACATACTAAATGATCGGGTGCTAAGCTAATGGAATGGGTCATGTCAATCAGATCATTCACCTAATGATGTGATCCCGTTAATCAAATAACAACTCTTTGTCCATGGTTAGGAAACATAACCATCTTTGATTAACGAGCTAGTCAAGTAGAGGCATACTAGTGACACTCTGTTTGTCTATGTATTCACACATGTATTATGTTTCCAGTTAATACAATTCTAGCATGAATAATAAACATTTATCATGATATAAGGAAATAAATAATAACTTTATTATTGCCTCTAGGGCATATTTCCTTCAGTCTCCCACTTGCACTAGAGTCAATAATCTAGATCACATCGCCATGTGATTTAACATCAATAGTTCACATCTTTATGTGATTGGTTCACATCTCCATGTGACTAACACCCAAAGGGTTTACTAGATTCAATAATCTAGTTCACATCGCTATGTGATTAAGACCCAAAAAGTGATCATGTTTTGCTTGTGAGAGAAGTTTAGTCAACGGGTCTGCCACATTCAGATCCGCATGTATTTTGCAAATTTCTATGTCAACAATGCTCTGCATGGAGCTACTCTAGCTAATTGCTCCCACTTTCAATATGTATCCAGATTGAGACTTAGAGTCATCTAGATCAGTGTCAAAACTTGCATCGACGTAACCCTTTACGATGAACCTTTTGTCACCTCCGTAATCGAGAAACATATCCTTATTCCAGTAAGGATAATTTTGACCGCTGTCCATTGATCTACTCCTAGATCACTATTGTACTCCCTCTCTTAACACAGTGTATGGTATACAATAGATCTGGTACACAGCATGGCATACTTTATAGAACCTATGACTGAGGCATAGGGAATGACTTTCATTCTCTTTCTATCTTCTGCCGTGGTCGGGCTTTGAGTCTTACTCAACTTCACACCTTGTAACACAGGCAAGAAACTTTTTCTTTGACTGTTCCATTTTGAACTACTTCAAAATCTTGTCAAGGTATGTACTCATTGAAAAAACTTATCAAGCGTCTTGATCTATCTCTATAGATCTTGATACTCAATATGTAAGCAGCTTCACCGAGGTCTTTCTTTGAAAAACTCCTTTCAAACATTCCTTTATGCTTTGTAGAATAATTCTACATTATCTCCGATCAACAATATGTCTTTCGCATATACTTTATCAGAAATGTTGTAGTGCTCCCACTCACTTTCTTGTAAATACAGGCTTCACCGCAAGTCTGTATAAAACTATATGCTTTGATCAAATTATCAAAGCGTATATTCCAACTCCGAGATGTTTGCACCAGTCCATAGATGGATCGCTGGAGCTTGCACATTTTGTTAGCACCTTTAAGATTGACAAAACCTTCTGGTTGTATCATATACAACTCTTCTTTAATAAATCCATTAAGGAATGCAGTTTTGTTTATCCATTTGCCGGATTTCATAAAATGCGGCAATTGCTAACATAATTCGGACAGACTTAAGCATAGATACGAGTGAGAAACTCTCATCGTGGTCAACACCTTGAACTTGTCGAAAACCTTTTTGCGACAATTCTAGCTTTCTAGATAGTAACACTACTATCAGCGTCCGTCTTTCTCTTGAAGATCCATTTATTTTCTATGGCTTGCCGATCATCGGGCAAATCCATCAAAGTCCATACTTTGTTCTCATACATGGCTCATATCTCAGATTTCATGGCCTCAAACCATTTCGCGGAATCTGGGCTCATCATCGCTTCCTCATAGTTCGCAAGTTCGTCATGGCCAAGTAACATGACCTCCAGAATAGGATTACCGTACCACTCTGGTGCGGATCTCACTCTGGTTTACCTACGAGATTCGATAGTAACTTGATCTGAAGTTACATGATCATCATCATTAGCTTCCTCACTAATTGGTGTAGTAGTCACAGGAACAGATTTCTGTGATGAACTACTTTCCAATAAGGGAGCAGGTACAGTTACCTCATCAAGTTCTCTACTTTCCTCCCACTCACTTCTTTCGAGAGAAACTCCTTCTCTAGAAAGGATCCATTCTTAGCAACGAATGTCTTGCCTTCGGATCTGTGATAGAAGGTGTACCCAACTGTCTCCTTTGGGTATCCTATGAAGACATATTTCTCCGATTTGAGTTTGAGCTTATCGAGATGAAACTTTTTCACATAAGCATCGCAACTCCAAACTTTAAGAAACGACAGCTTAGTTTCTTGCCAAACCATAGTTCACACGGTGTCGTCTCAACGGATTTAGATGGTGCCCTATTTAACGTGAATGCAGCTGTCTCTAATGCATAACCCCAAAACAATAGTGGTAGATCGGTAAGAGACATCATAGATCGCACTATATCTAATAAAGTACGGTTATGATGTTCGGACACACCATTACACTATGGTGTTCCAGGTGGCGTGAGTAGTGAAACTATTTCACATTGTTTTAATTGAAGGCCAAACTCGTAACTCAAATATTTTACCTCTGCGATCATATCATAGAAACTTTTATTTTCTTGTCACAATGATTTTCCACTTCACTCTGAAATTCTTTGAACTTTTCAAATGTTTCAGACTTATGTTTCATCAAGTAGATATACCCATATCTGCTCAAATCATCTGTGAAGATTAGAAAATAATGATACCTGCCACGAGCCTATTCATCGGACCACGTACATCAGTATGTATGATTTCCAACAAATCTGTCGCTCGCTCCATTGTTCCGGAGAACGGAGTCTTAGTCATCTTTGCCCATGAGGCATGGTTCGTAAGCATCAACTGATTCATAATCAAGTGATTCCAAAATCCCATCAGCATGGAGTTTCTTCATGCGCTTTACACCAATATGACCTAAACGGCAGTGCCACAAATAAGTTGCACTATCATTATTAACTTTGCTTCTTTTGGCTTCAATATCATGAATATGTGTATTACTACGATCGAGATCCAACGAACCATTTTCATTGGGTGTGTAACCATATAAGGTTTTATTCATGTAAACAGAACAACAATTTATTCTCTTACTTAAATGAATAACCATATTGCAATAAACATGATCAAATCATATTTATGCTCAACGCAAACACCAAATAACACTTATTTAGGTTCAACACTAATCCCGAAAGTATAGGGAGTGTGCGATGATGATCATGTCAATCTTGGAACCACTTCCAACACACATCGTCACTTCACCCTTAACTAGTCTCTGTTTATTCTGCAACTCCCGTTTCGAGTTACTAATCTTAGCAACTGAACTAGTATCAAATACCGAGGGGTTGCTATAAACACTAGTAAAGTACACATCAATAACATGTATATCAAATATACTTATGTTCACTTTGCCATCCTTCTTATCCGCCAATCACTTGGGGTAGTTCTGCTTCCAGTGACCAGTCCCTTTGCAGTAGAAGCACTTAGTCTCAGGCTTAGGATCAGACTTGGGCTTCTTCACTTGAGCAGCAACTTGCTTGCTGTTCTTTTTGAAGTTCCCCTTCTTCCCTCTGCCCTTTTCTTGAAACTAGTGGTCTTGTCTACCATCAACACTTGATCTTTTTCTCGATTTCTACCTTCATCAATTTCCGCATTACGAAGAGCTTGGGAATCGTTTCCATTATCCCTTGCATATCATAGTTCATCACGAAGTTCTACTAACTTGGTGATGGTGACTAGAGAATTCTGTCAATCACTATCTTATCTGGAAGATTAACTCCCACTTGATTCAAGCGATTGTAGTACTCAGACAATCTGGGCACATGCTCACTAGTTGAGCGATTCTCCTCCATCTTTTAGCTATAGAACTTGTTGGAGACTTCATATCTCTCAACTCGGGTACTTGCTTGAAATATTAACTTCAACTCCTGGAACATCTCATATGGTCCATGACATTCAAAACATCTTTGAAGTCCCGATTCTAAGCTGTTAAGCATGGTGCACTAAACTATCAAGTAGTCATCATATTGAGCTAGCCAAATGTTCATAATGTCTGCATCTGCTCCTGCAATAGGCCCGTCACCTAGCGGTGCATCAAGGACATAATTCTTCTGTGCAGCAATGAGGATAAACCTCAGATCACGGATCCAATCTGTATCATTGCTACTAACATCTTTCAACACAATTTTCTCTAGGAACATATCAAAATAAACACAGGGAAGCAACAACGCGAGCTATTGATCTACAACATGATTTGCAAAATACTACCAGGACTAAGTTCATGATAAATTTAAGTTCAATTAATCATATTACTTAAGAACTCCCACTTAGATAGACATCCCTCTAATCCTCTAAGTGATTACGTGATCCAAATCAACTAAACCATGTCCGATCATCACGTGAGATGGAGTAGTTTCATTGGTGAACATCACTATGTTGATCATATCTACTATATGATTCACGCTCGACCTTTCGGTCTCCGTGTTCCGAGGCCATATCTGTATATGCTTGGCTCATCAAGTATAACCTGAGTATTCCGCATGTGTAACTGTTTTGCACCCGTTGTATTTGAACGTAGAGCCTATCACACCCGATCATCACGTGGTGTCTCAGCACGAAGAACTTTCGCAACGGTGCATACTCAGGGAGAACACTTCTTGATAATTAGTGAGAGATCATCTTATAATGCTACCATCAATCAAAGCAAGATAAGATGCATAAAAGATAAACATCACATGCAATCAATATAAGTGATATGATATGGCCATCATCTTGTGCTTGTGATCTCCATCTCCGAAGCACCGTCGTGATCACCATCGTCACCGGCGCGACACCTTGATCTCCATCGTAGCATCGTTGTCGTCTCGCCAATCTTATGCTTCGACGACTATCGCTACCGCTTAGTGATAAAGTAAAGCATTACAGCGCGATTGCATTGCATACAATAAAGCGACAACCATATGGCTCCTGCCAGTTGCCGATAACTCGGTTACAAAACATGATCATCTCATACAATAAAATTTAGCATCATGTCTTGACCATATCACATCACAACATGCCCTGCAAAAACAAGTTAGACGTCCTCTACTTTGTTGTTGCAAGTTTTACGTGGCTGCTACGGGCTTAAGCAAGAACCAATCTTACCTACGCATCAAAACCACAATGATAGTTTGTCAAGTTGGTGCTATTTTAACCTTCGCAAGGACCGGGCGTAGCCACACTCGGTTCAACTAAAGTTGGAGAAACTGTCACCCGCAAGCCACCTATGTGCAAAGCACGTCGGGAGAACCGGTCTCGCATAAGCGTACGCGTAATGTCGGTCCGGGCCGCTTCGTCCAACAATACCGCCGAACCAAAGTATGACATGCTGGTAAGCAGTATGACTTATATCGCCCACAACTCACTTGTGTTCTACTCGTGCATATAACATCAACACATAAAACCTAGGCTCGGATGCCACTGTTGGGTTTCGTAGTAATTTCAAAATTTTCCTACTCACACGCAAGATCATGGTGATGCATAGAACCGAGAGGGGAGAGTGTGATCTACGTACCCTTGTAGAGCGACAACGAAAGCGTTTGGTTGATGTAGTCGTACGTCTCCACGGCCCGACCGATCAAGCACCGAAACTACGGCACCTCCGAGTTCTAGCACACGTTCAGCTCGATGACGATCCGTGGACTCCGATCCAGCAAAGTGTCGGGGAAGAGTTCCGTCAGCACGACGGCGTGGTGACGATCTTGATGTACTACTGTCGCAGGGCTTCGCCTAAGCACCGCTACAATATTATCGAGGACTATGGTGGCAGGGGGCGCCGCACACGGCTAAGAATATGATCACGTGGATCAACTTGTGTGTCTATGGGGTGCCCCCTGCCCCCATATATAAAGGAGTGGAGGAGGGGAGGGCCGGTCCTCTCTATGGCGTGCCTAGGGGAGTCCTACTCCTACCGGGAGTAGGATTCCCCTTTCCTAGTCCAACTAGGAGTCCTTCCATGTAGTAGGAGTAGGAAACAAGGAAGGGGCGCAGCCCCTCCCCCTAGTCCAATTCGGACTAGGCCTTGGGGGGGGGGCGCGGCCTGCCCTAGGCAGCCCCTCTCTCTTTCCCGTATGGCCCAATAAGGCCCAATACTTCTCCCGGCGAATTCCCGTAACTCTCCGGTACTCCGAAAAATACTCGAATCACTCGGAACCTTTCCGATGTCCGAATATAGTTGTCCAATATATCGATTTTTACGTCTCGACCATTTCGAGACTCCTCGTCATGTCCCCGATCTCATCCGGGACTCCGAACTCCTTCGGTACATCAAAACTCATAAACTCATAATATAACTGTCATTGAAACCTTAAGCGTGCGGACCCTACGGGTTCGAGAACAATGTAGACACGACCGAGACACGCCTCCTGTCAATAACCAATAGCGGGGCCTGGATGCCCATATTGGCTCCTACATATTCTATGAAGATCTTTATCGGTCAGACCGCATAACAACATACGTTGTTCCCTTTGTCATCGGTATGTTACTTGCCCGAGATTCGATCGTCGGTATCTCAATACCTAGTTCAATCTCGTTACCGGCAAGTCTCTTTACTCATTCCGTAATACATCATCTCACAACTAACTCATTAGTTGCAATGCTTGCAAGGCTTATGTGATGTGCATTACCGAGAGGGCCCAGAGATACCTCTCCGACAATCGGAGTGACAAATCCTAATCTCGAAATACGCCAACCCAACATGTACCTTTGGAGACACCTGTAGAGCACCTTTATAATCACCCAGTTACGTTGTGACGTTTGGTAGCACACAAAGTGTTCCTCCGGTAAACAGGAGTTGCATAATCTCATAGTCATAGGAACATGTATAAGTCATGAAGAAAGCAATAGCAACATACTAAACGATCGGGTGCTAAGCTAATGGAATGGGTCATGTCAATCAGATCATTCACCTAATGATGTGATCCCGTTAATCAAATAACAACTCTTTTTCCATGGTTAGGAAACATAACCATCTTTGATTAACGAGCTAGACAAGTAGAGGCATACTAGTGACACTCTGTTTGTCTATGTATTCACACATGTATTATGTTTCCGGTTAATACAATTGTAGCATGAATAATAAACATTTATCATGATATAAGGAAATAAATAATAATTTTATTATTGCCTCTAGGGCATATTTCCTTCATGGATTGCCTACCAAAGATGGCAATACCTAGATCTATTCTTGCTTGTTATGCCTAGCTAGGGGCGTTAAACGATAGCGCTTGTTGGGAGGCAACCCAATTTTATTTTTATTCCTTGCTTTTTGCTCCTGTTTAGTAATAAATAAATTATTTAGCCTCTGTTTTGTTGTGTTTTTGTGTTTAATTAGTGTTTGTGCCAAGTAGAACCGTTGGGAAGACTTGGGGAAAGTCTTATTGAATTTGCTGTAAAAAACAGAAACTTTAGCGCTCACGAGAACTGATGTAATTTTTATTTGGAAAGTGATATTTAGTTAATTGTTTTTGAAGATGATTAATATATAAATTCCTCACGTCCATAAATTTATTTTATAATTTTTGGGGTCTCAGATCTTGCGCTAGCTACAGATTACTACAGACTGTTCTGTTTTTGACAGATTCTGTTTTTCGTGTGTTGTTTGCTTATTTTGATGAATCTATGGCTAGTAAAATAGTTTATAATACATAGATAAGTTGGAATACAGTAGGTATAACACCAATATAAATAAAGAATGAGTTAATTACAGTACCTTGAAGTGGACTTTTGTTTTCTTTCGCTAACGGAGCTCACGAGATTTTCTACTTTAAGTTTTGTGTTGTGAAGTTTTCAAGTTTTGGGTAAAGATTTGATGGATTATGGAACAAGAAGTGGCAAGAGCCTAAGCTTGGGGATGCCCATGGAACCCCCAAGATAATTTAAGGACACCCAAAAGCCAAAGCTTGGGGATTCCCCGGAAGGCATCACCTCTTTCGTCTACTTCTATCGGTAACTTTACTTGGAGCTATATTTTTATCCACCACATGATTTGTGTTTTGCTTGGAGCGTCTTTTATGATTTGAGTCTTTGCTTATTAGTTTACCACAATAATCCTTGCTGTACACACCTTTTGAGAGAGCCATACATGATTTGGAATTTGATAGAATACTCTATGTGCTTCACTTATATCTTTTGAGCTTTATAGTTTTGCTCTAGTGCTTCACTTATATCTTTTAGAGCATGGTGGTGGATTTGTTTTATAGAAAATATTGATCTCTCATGCTTCACTTAGATTATTTTGAGAGTCTTAATAGCATGGTAATTTGCTTAAAATCCTAATATGCTTGGTATGCAAGATTAATAATAAAACTTTCGTATGAGTGTGTTGAATACTAACAAAAGTTTGATGCTTGATGATTGTTTTGAGATATGGAGGTAATAATATCAAAGTCATGCTAGTTGAGTAGTTGTGAAATTGAGAAGTACTTGTGTTGAAGTTTGCAAGTCCCGTAGCATGCACGTATGGTAAACGTTATGCAACAAATTTGAAGCATGAGGTGTTATTTGATTGTCTTCCTTATGAGTGGCGGTCGGGGACGAGCGATTGTCTTTTCCTACCAATCTATCCCCCTAGGAGCATGTGCTTAGTGCCGAGGTTTTTGATGACTTGTAGATTTTTTTCAATAAGTATGTGAGTTCTTTATGACTAATGTTGAGTCCATGGATTATACGCACTCTCACCCATCCATCCTTGCTAGCCTCTTCGGTACCGTGCATTGCCCTTTCTCACATTGAGAGTTGGTGCAAACTTCGCTGGTGCATCCAAACCCCGTGATTTGATACGCTCTTTCACACATAAATCTCCTTATATCTTCCTTAAAACAGCCACCATACCTACCTATTATGGCATTTCCATAGCCATTCCGAGATATGTTGCCATGCAACTTTCCACCATTCCGTTTATCATGACACATTCATCATTGTCATATTGCTTAGCATGATCATGTAGTTGACATAGTATTTGTGGCAAAGCCACCGTTCATAATTCTTTCATACATGTCACTCCTGGTTCATTGCATATCCCGGTACACTGCCGAAGGCATTCATATAGAGTCATCTTTGTTCTAGTATCGAGTTGTAATCATTGAGTTGTAAATAAATAGAAGTGTGATGATCATCATTATTAGAGCATTGTCCCAAGTGAGGTATAAAAAAAGAAAGGCCATAAAAAAGAGAAGGCCCAAAAAAGGCCATAAAAAATATAAGGCCCCAAAAAAATGAGAGAAAAAGAGAGAAGGGACAATGTTACTATCCTTTTACCACACTTGTGCTTCAAAGTAGCACCATGATCTTCATAGTAGAGAGTCTCTCATATTATCACTTTCATATACTAGTGGGAATTTTTCATTATAGAACTTGGCTTGTATATTCCAACATTGGGCCTCCTCAAGTGCCCTAGGTCTTCGTGAGCAAGCAAGTTAGATGCACACCCACTAGTTTCTTTTGTTGAGCTTTCATACATTTATAACTCTAGTGCATCCGTTGCATGGCAATCCCTACTCTGTAACATCCCAAAATTCTAAATTTTGGAATGTTATAATAAATAGATAGATAGATTGATTGTTTGATTGTTGTGTGATTGACTGAGTGAAATTCGAAACTTTTTGAAAGTTAAATGAGAGGGAATAAAAGGACTTTCCCAAACTTTCACCTTTTGCATTTTGATCTCCGTGAATTCAAATTCTTTTCAAATACAAAACCATCGAGAGAAGATGACATGACTTCTTCCATTTAAATAAATGAAAAGGGTTTTGAAAAGATTTGAATTTCATTTGGAAATATTTTTAATTCAGAAAGTTCAAGCAACTCAATGATTTTCATGAGAGAAGATAAAATGACTTCTTCAAATTATATGAAATATGAGTTGGGAGTTTAAAAGGATCAAAATTTAAAATCCTTTTGAAATTATTTTCAATTTGGAGTTATTTGGGTTTTATTCAAATTATTTTTCTCCAAAAATAAAATATACGGAAAATAGGGTAACATGATTCCCTAAACCAGAAAATTGGAGAGAAATAAATTTGAATTAATTTTGGTATTTTTAAAATGATTTTTATTGGATTTTATTAGACCAGTAGCACTCTTTGAATTATATGAATTTGTGTAAATTTTATTTAATGCTAAGAAAATGTTCACCTTGTAGAAAATCTTTTTCTGAAAATTTTGATATATAATATGCCTATACTAAGTTTTATTTTTATTTTCATTTTTCAGTTTACCGCTTTCTGTTTTAAAAAAACAACAAATAACAAAAACTGCGCGCGCGCCTGAAACTAACTGTTCCCCACGTGCGCATCATAGTAACAGCAGGCGCCTCATTTTTTTTCTTTTTTCCATATTCCTTCCCCATATTTTTTCCATAGTTTTTCTTTTCTTTTTTATTGCTCAAAAAAATATTTTACAGTGTGCGCGGCCGGCCGAACCGCCTAAAGTCCTTTTGGCCCATGGCGCATCTCCCATCTCTGTTTTGTATATTTTCGTCTACGTTTAGTCCCACATTGCCTAACCTTTAACCCTTAAACCTCTTTTCCACTTAAAAATATAGACCCAGAGCCTCCAAAAATCATCTGATTTGGGTTAAATCAATATTTTGATTTAACTAGATAAAAATATTTTTCTCCTCTCCGGCGTGACTTTTGGAAATTGTCTCCTCTCTCCAAAGTCATCTTTTCTCCGCCTTATAAAGGTATCTTTCTTTATACTTCCGTAGTTTATTATTTCTAAACTAATACGACAAAATAATTAGATTATCAATTAGTCTACGTATTTATACATTAGACCCTAGCAGTAGCTATTTTTCTTCCGTAAAATAGCTTGGCCGTGATTTTTTAAATAGCCATAACTTTTTACTCGTTCATCCAAATTAGATGAAACCAACGCATATAACTTCATCTTGTTTTTACCTATCCAGTGAACCTGTCACATCAACTTTTTGAAATTTTCAAATTTCGAATTTTGTTCAGATTTATATTCAAACTTCTTTTGATCATAACTTGAGTTTTATAACTCCGATTTAGTTGATTCTGTTTGCAAATTGAAGCTCTTGACCTAAACTTTCTGATAAGGCCAAATTCACATAATTTTGGTATTGTTAGAAAATGTTTTATGCTGCAAGAATTATTTGCTTCGTTTTGATGTTTTTTGAATCGTCTTCTTCGATCTTTCTGACCTTTTGAGTGAGTGCTTATGTGTGGTTACTATTACTTGCTTACGATAGATTGATCAGAGTGAGACGAGTAGATCTATCAAGAGTTATGAGTGCGAATCATGTTCATCAACATTGTAGGCAAGTTCACACTTTGATCATATTCCTTTCATACCCAGTTTTTATGCATTAGTTTCAACCTCAAACATTGCATGAGTAGGATTGATAACATGTGGGTATTGGGAAGTAGTTGATGAGGTAGGAACCTATTGCCCTGCATTCAAACCTTGGGAGTTACTATTACATTGCTTATATTGCTATGCTATGGTCGTAGATGTGGATTGGGTTTGAGAGTATACATGATAGATGTGAGATTGTTAATTAATGGTTTACTTAAGGTGGCAACTTTAACACACATCTGGGTGGATTGAGGCACCTGGGTATTCCAGTGATTGCCTGTTTAGGCACCTGGGTATTCCAGCGATTGCCTATTTTTCTTTATGGACCGCCACCCAACCTCAAAGGGATCATGAGATTATTCATACTAGAAACTTCCGTGTGCAGCCACAAGCTATTATGGGCTCTAGCATAGTTGATTAAGTCGTGCAAAGTCTTATAGTGGTAGACTAGCAGATGTAGGGGAAAGTAGGTGTAACGGTCTACCTGGTCGTAAGGTGCTAGCGCTTCTGAAAGACTATGTCTCGGTCATCTGTTTCTCAAACACCATGTAGTGTGAGAATCCCAACGGAGGAGATCGAGTCATGTGGGGAAAAGTGCGCAAACCTCTGCAGAGTGTATAAACTAATCATGGTTAGCCATGTCCTCGGTTATGGATGTCTTGAGTATCTAGTACTTGGATTATCATGTGAATCTCATCATGTGACTTTAAATAATTTTGTTGGGTTTTAATGATGATGCTTAATTGGGATTGAGAGGGTGTCAACTCTCTCAATGTTTAACAACCACCATGATAGTTAAATAAAATTTATTCCTTTGCAGTAGGGAAAAATTGGTTTTTCGCAAAAACTATAACCATAGAGCTTTTCCACCAGCCAAATATGCATGTAGTGATAGCCTTTATTCATCATTATCCTATGGTGTGAATTTGCCAGTACATTCAATGTACTGACCGTTTGTGGCTGCAACGTCTCATGTTGCAGGACTTCTTACGACGAGTAAGTGATACGTTAGGGTTACAATTTCTACACTCAACTTTTTCGTTGGTGTTGATGGGAATCCACAACCTTGTTACTTCCGCTATTTGGATTGAGGTAATAGTATTTTACGTTACTTTATACATGTGATTTACCTCTGTTATAAATCCTCGAGTACTGTGTGTGTCATCATACCGATCTAGGGATGACACTTAAGCACAGAGACTTGACCGTCTAAGGTCGGGTCGCTACATACTCCTTGCATTAACATCAATCGGTGGGCATCTCCATAGCCCATTGATTAGCCTCGTTGATGTGAGACTTTCTCCTTTTTTGTCTTCTCCACATAACCCCCCTCATTATATTCTATTCCACCCATAGTGCTATGTCCATGGCTCGCGCTCATATATTGCGTGAAAGCTTATAGGTTTGAGATAACTAAAGTATGAAACAATTTCTTGGCTTTTCATCGGGGTTGTGCATGATGAGAGCATTCTTGTGTGACGAAAATGAAACATGACTAAACTATATGATTTTGTAGGGATGAACTTTCTTTGGCCATGTTATTTTGAGAAGACATAATTGCTTAGTTAGTATGCTTGAAGTATTATCATTTTTATGTCAATATTAACTTTTGTCTTGAATCTTTCGGATCTGAATATCCATACCACAATTAAGAAGAATTACATTAAAATTATGCCAAGTAGCAGTCCGCATCAAAAATTCTGTTTTTATCATTTACCTACTCGAGGACGAGCAGGAATTAAGCTTGGGGATGCTTGATACGTCTCCAACGTATCTATAATTTTTGATTGCTCCATGCTATATTATCTACTGTTTTAGACATTATTGGGCTTTATTTTCCACTTTTATATTATTTTTGGGACTAACCTATTAACCGGAGGCCCAGCCTAGAATTGTTTTTTTTTGCCTATTTTAGGGTTTTGAAGAAAAGGAATATCAAACGGAGTCCAAACGGAATGAAACCTTCGGAAACATGATTTTCTCATCAGATAAGACCCAAGAGACTTGGACCCTCCATCAAGAAAGCCACGAGGTGGTCACGAGGGTGGAGGGCGCCCCCCCCTAGGGCGCGTCCCTGCCTTGTGGGCCCCTTGAAGCTCCACCGACGTACTTCTTCCTCGTATATATATCCATGTACCCCCAAACGATCGGGGACGGAGCCAAAAACATAATTCCACGGCCGCAACTTTCTGTATCCAGGAGATCCCATCTTGGGGCCTGTTCCGGAGCTCCGCCGGAGGGGGCATCGATCACGGAGGGCTTCTACATCATCATGCAAGCCCCTCCGATGAAGTGTGAGTAGTTTACTTCAGACCTACGGGTCCATAGCTAGTAGCTAGATGGCTTCTTCTCTCTTTTTGGATCTCAATACAATGTTCTCCCCCTCTCTCATGGAGATCTATTCGATGTAATCTTCTTTTTGCGGTGTGTTTGTTGAGATCGATGAATTGTGGGTTTATGATCAAGTCTATCTATGAATAATATTTGAATCTTCTCTAAATTCTTTTAGGTATGATTGGTTATCTTTGCAAGTCCCTTTGAATTATCTGTTTGGTTTGGCCTACTAGATTGGTTTTTCTTACCATGGGAGAAGTGCTTAGCTTTGGGTTCAATCTTGCGGTGTCCTTTCCCAGTTACAGAAGGAGCAGCAAGGCACGTATTGTATTGTTGCCATCGAGGATAACAAGATGGGGTTTTATCATATTGCATGAAACTATCCCTCTACATCATGTCAACTTGCTTAAGGCGTTACTCCGTTTTTAACTTAATATTCTAGATGCATGCTGGATAGCGGTCGATGAGTGGAGTAATAGTAGTAGATGCAGAATCGTTTCGGTCTACTTGTCTCGGATGTGATGCCTATATACATGATCATACCTAGATATTCTCATAACTATGCTCAATTCTGTCAATTGCTCAATAGTAATTTGTTCACCCACCGTAGAATACTTATGCTCTTGAGAGAAGCCACTAGTGAAACCTATGGCCCCCGGGTCTCTTTCTCATCATATCAATCTCCAGCACTTTATTATTGCTTTGCTTTTACTTTGCTTTTACTTTTTACTTTGCATCTCTACATAAAAAATACCAAAAATATTATTTATCATCTCTATCAGATCTCACTTTCGTAAGTGACCGTGAAGGGATTGACAACCCCTAAGCGCGTTGGTTGCGTTGAGCTATTGTTTTTGTGTAGGTACGAGGGACTCGAGTGTAGCCTCCTACTGGATTGATACCTTAGTTCTCAAAAACTAAGGGAAATACTTACGCTACTTTGGTGCATCATCCCTTCCTCTTCGGGGAAATCCAACGCAGTGCTCAAGAGGTAGCAGTATAGCAGTTGATTTATCGGCCATTTGCAAAGATATTTCAGTAAGTGTCAACTTATTCAAATCAAGTCTACGGTATAAAGAGCGAGGCATAACACTAACACCGGCTCCAAGATCACATAAAGAAGTTTTAACATAGTTTCTTTTAATGGAGCATGGTATAGTTGGTACTCCTGGATCTCCAAGTTTCTTTGGTATTCCACCCTTAAAAGTGTAATTAGCAAGCATGGTGGAAATTTCAGCTTCCGGTATCTTTCTTTTATTTGTAACAATATCTTTCATGTACTTAGCATAAGGGTTCATTTTAAGCATATCAGTCAAACGCATACGCAAAAAGATAGGTCTAATCATTTCAGCAAAGCGCTCAAAATCCTCACCATCCTTTTTCTTGGATGGTTTAGGGGGAAAGGGCATGGGTTTTTGAACCTATGGTTCTCTTTCTTTACCGTGCTTCCTAGCAACGAAGTCTCTCTTAACATAACGTTGATTCTTTGATTGTGGGTTATCAAGATCAACAGCAGGTTCAATCTCTACATCATTGTCATTGCTAGGTTGAGCATCAACATGAACATCATCATTAACATTATCACTAGGTTCATGTTCATTACCAGATTGTGTTTCATCATTAGAAATAGAAATATCATTGGGATTCTCAGGTGTGTCAACAATAGGTTCACTAGAAGTGTGCAAAGTCCTATCATTTTTCTTTTTTCTTCTTCTTAGAAGAACTAGGTGCATCAATATTAATTCTCTAAGAATCTTTGCGCTTTTCTATCAATTGCTCGACAGTAATTTGTCCACACATCGTATTATTTGCTATCTTGAGAGAAGCCTCTAGTGAAACCTATGGCCCCCGGGTCTATTTTCCATCATATTACTTTTCGATCTACTATTTTGCATTCTTTTACTTTCTGATCTATAAACCAAAAATATTTACTTTACCGTTTATCTATCTCTATTAGATCTCACTTTTGCAAGTAACCATGAAGGGATTGACAACCTCTTTATCGTGTTGGGTGCAAGTTGTTTGATTATTTGTGCCGGTATTCGGTGACTTTTGCATTGTCTCCTACTGGATTGATACCTTGGTTCGCAAACTCGGGGAAATACTTATCTCTACTTTGCTGCATCACCCTTTCCTCTTCAAGGGAAAAACCAACGCAAGCTCAAGAAGTAGCCGGAAGAATTTCTGGCGCCGTTGCCGGGGAGATCTACGCCAAGTCAAGCCATACCGAGTAACCATCATAAACTCTCATCTCTTGCATTACATTATTCACCATTCGCCTCTCGTTTTCCTCTCCCCCACTTCTAAAATGATTTTCAAAAAGATTTGCCCTTTTCTTCGCCTTTTTTAGTTCGTCTTTTAATTTTCCCTTATGTCTTACTTGGTTTGTTTGCTTGTTTGCTTGGTATAACTATGTGTTTATTGAAAATCAGAAGCAAAGAGTGTATGGATCCTCATCCACTTGCTAATATTTTTAAAAGACCCAATTATGATGAACGAATTGCTAGTGAGTTAGTGCACTAGATTATCTTTATGAGGTTTTGCTTGAAATTTGTGAATCTAAAAATTGTGATGAAGTGTTGAAAGAAGAAAATAATAAAGTGATTCACAATAGCTCCTTGAATGAAAAGAATGATTGAAATTATGTTATTATAAATTCTATTAATGTCAATGATATGCAAACCCTAAGCTTGGGGATGCTAATTTTGCCATGTCTACTACTTGTTGCAATGATCATGATTGAGGTGATTTTTCCTATGATCTTGAAAATTTATTTAATCCCCATGATGAATATGAGATTGATAATAATTTTTGCAATAATACTAAAAGTGGGTTTGGAAGAGTGTCAACTTTAGATCCCACATATTTGGATAATGTTCAATCTTGTGAAGTTTTTGATAAAAGTGGGTTCAGAGAGGCCATGACTTTATTTTATGATAATCCCACTATTCCGGAAGAGTGTCAACTTTGTATGCATGTGGATCATGAAGAGAAAATTTTATGTTATAGCTATATTGTTGAATTTTATTATGATCCTACATGTAATTATTATAAGAGAGGAAAATATGGTTGTAGAAATTTTCATGTCACTAAATTACCTCTCGTTATGTTGAGATTGCTATTGTTTCTTTCTTCTTCCTTGCATATGCTAGTTTTTGCTTGTCTTCTTAATTTGTTTGCTTATATAATGCCTATGCATAGGAAGTATGTTAGACTTAAACTTGTTTTTCACATGATATATGATGCTCTCTTTGTGCTTCAATTTCTATCTTTCATGTGAGCATCATCGAAATTAGCAATGCCTAGCTAAGGGCGTTAAACAATAGCGCTTCTTGGGAGGCAACCCAATTTTATTTTTGTTCTTTCTTTTTAGGTCCTATTTTGCATTAAATAATTTATCTATCCACTGGTTAGATGTGTTTTTTGTGTTTTAATTAGTGTTTGTGCCAAGTAAGACCTTTGGGATACCTTACGGTGATAGTTGATTTGATCTTGCTGAGAAACAAAAACTTCTGCACCCAGGAAATTAATTTTCATTTTTAACAGAAGCGCGATAAAATACTGATTCTTTTTGCAGAAGATTAATAAAAAAATTGATTAGGTTGTCCTAATTTTTAAGAATGTTTGGAGTTATAGAAGTATTCAAGAGTTACAGATTGCTATAGACTGTTCTATTTTTGACAGATTCTGTTTTCTCTGTGTTGTTTGTTTATTTTGATGAATCAATGGGTAGTATCGGGGGTATGAACCACGGAAAAGTTGGAATACAGTAGATATTACACCAATATAAATAAAGAATGAGTTCACAACAGTACCAAAAGTGGTGATTTATTTTCTTATACTAACAGAGCTTATGAGATTTTCTGTTGAGTTTTGTGTTGTGAAGTTTTCAAGTTTTGGGTAAGGATTTGATGGACTATGGAATAAGGAGTGGCAAGAGCCTAATCTTGGGGATGCCCAAGTCACCCCACGGTAATATTCACGGACAACCAAGAGCCTAAGCTTGGGGATGCCCCGGAAGGAATCCCCTCTTTCGTCTTCGTCTATCAATAACTTTACTTGAGGCTATATTTTTATTCACCACATGATATGTGTTTTGCTTAGAGCGTCTTATATGATTTGAGTCTTTGATTTTTAGTTTGCCACAATCCTCCTTTCTGTACACACCTTTAGGGAGAGACACGCATGAATCGTGATTTATTAGAATACTCTATGTGCTTCACTTATATCTTTTGAGCTAGGCAATTTGGCCCTAGTGCTTCACTTATATCTTTTTAGAGCACGGTGGTGGTTTATTTTATCGAAATTTTTGAACTCTCATTCTTCACTTATATTATTTTGAGAGTCTTTAAACAGCATGGTAATTTGCTTTGGTTATAAATTTAGTCCTAATATGATAGGCATCCAAGGGGGATATAATAAAAACTTTCATATAAAGTGCATTGAATACTATGAGAAGTTTGATTCCTTATGATTGTTTTGAGATATGAAGATGGTGATATTAGAGTCATTCTAGTGAGTAGTTGTGAATTTTAGAAATACTTGTGTTGAGGTTTGTGAGTCTCGTAGGATGCACATATGGTGAACTATTATGTAACGAAGTTGGAGCATGACATATTTTTTGATTGTCTTCCTTATGAGTGGCGGTCGGGGATGAGCGATGGTCTTTTCCTACCAATCTATCCCCTAGGAGCATGCACGTAGTACTTTGTTTTGATGAATAATAGATTTTTGCAATAAGTATGTGAGTTCTTTATGACTAGTGTTGAGTCCATGGATTATACGCACTCTCACCCTTCCACCATTGCTAGCCTCTCTTGTGCCACGCAACTTTCGCTGGTACCATAAACCCACCATATACCTTCCTCAAAACAACCACCATACCTACCGATTATGGTATTTCCATAGCCATTCCGAGATATATTGCCATGCAACTTTCCATCGTTCTGTTTATTATGACACATCATCATTGTCATATTGCTTTGCATGATCATGTAGTTGACATCGTATTTATGGCAAAGCCACTTTCATTTTCTATACATGTCGCTCTTGATTCATTGCACATCCCGGTACATCGCGGGAGGCATTCATATAGAGTCATATTTTGTGCTAGTACCGAGTTGTAATTCTTGAGTTGTAAGTAAATAAAAGGTTCCTGGTTCGCCTCCATCCTTCTGGCCGCCTCATGGTTCTTCTGACTTCATCTCCAAGTCTCCTGGTTGTCTTCTGGTCCAAGAAAAATCATCGCGAAGGTTTTGTTCTATTTGGACTCCGTTTGGTATTCCTTTTCTGTGAAGCTCAAAAACAAGGAAAAAACAGAAACTAGCACTGGGCTCTAGGTTAATAGGTTAGTCCCAAAAATAATGTAAAATAGCATATTAATGCATATAAAACATCCAAAACAGATAATATAATAGCATGGAACAATAAAAAATTATAGATACGCTGGAGACGTATCAAGCATCCCCAAGCTTAATTCCTGCTCGTCCTCGAGTAGGTAAATGATAAAAATAGAATTTTTGATGTAGAATGCTACCTAACATATTTATCCATGTAATTTTCTTTATTGTGGCATGAATGCTCAGATCCATAAGATTCAAAACAAAAGTTTAATATTGACATAAAAACAATAATACGTCAAGCATACTAACAAGGCAATTATGTCTTCTCAAAATAACATGGCCAAAGAAAGCTTATCCCTACAAAATTATATAGTCTGGCTATGCTCTATCTTCATCACACAAAATATTCAAATCATGCACAACCCCGATGACTAGCCAAGCAATTGTTTCATACTTTTGATGTTCTCAAACTTTTTCAACTTTCACGTAATACATGAGCGTGAGCCATGGACATATCACTATAGGTGGAATAGAATATGGTGGTTATGGAGAAGAAAAAAGAAGGAGATAGTCTCACATCAACTAGGCGTATCAACGGGCTATGGAGATGCCCAACAATAGATATCAATGTGAGTGAGTAGGGACTGCCATGCAACGGATGCACTAGAGCTATAAGTGTATGAAAGTTCAAAAAGAAACTAAGTGGACGTGCATCCAACTCGCTTGCTCACGAAGACCTAGGGCAATTTGAGGAAGCCTATCATTGGAATATACAAGCCAAGTTCTATAATGAAAAATTCCCACTAGTATATGAAAGTGACAACATAGGAGACTCTCTATCAGGAAGATCATGGTGCTACTCTGAAGCACAAGTGTGGTAAAAGGATAGTAACATTGCCCCTTCTCTCTTTTCTCTCATTTTTTCTTTCTCTCTTTTTTGAATGGACTTCTTTGGCCTCTTTTATTTTTTTGTAAAGTCCAGAGACTCATCCCGACTTGTGGGGTAATCATAGCTTCCATCATCCTGTCCTCACATGGGATAATGCTCTAATAATGAAAATCATCACACTTTTATTTACTTACAACTCAAGAATTACAACTCGATATTTAGAACAAAGTATGACTCTATATGAATGCCTCTGACGGTGTACCGGGATGTGCAATGAATCAAGAGTGAAATTTATGAAAGAATTATGAAAGGTGGATTCTCCACAAATATGATGTCAACTACATGATCATACAAAGCAATATGACAATGATGGAACGTGTCATAACAAACGGAACGGTGGAAAGTTGCATGGCAATATATCTCGGAATGGCTATGGAAATGCCATAATAGGTAGGTATGGTGGCTGTTTTGAGGAATGTATATGGTGGGTGTATGGTACCGGCGAAAGTTGCGCGGTACTAGAGAGGCTAGCAATGGTGGAAGGGTGAGAGTGCGTATAATCCATGGACTCAACATTAGTCATTAAGAACTCACATACTTATTGCAAAAATCTATTAGTTATCGAAAGGAAGTACTACACGCATGCTCCTAGGGGCATAGATTGGTAGGAAAATACCACCACTCGTCCCCGACCGCCAATCATAAGGAAGACAATCAATAAATAAATCAGGCTCCGACTTCATCACATAATGGTTCACCATACATGCATGCTACAGGAATCACAAACTTTAACACAAGTATTTCTACAATCCATAGTTACTCACTAGCATGACTTTAATATCACCATCTTCATATCTCAAAACAATCATAAGGAATCAAACTTCTCATAGTATTCAATGCACTTTATATGAAAGTTTTTATTATACCCCTTTTAAACTACTCACGCTTCATTGGAAGTGTCTGGGATATACCCCGCGGTGTAACCCGGCCGGACTTGGCGATTCACCGATGACCCGCACTGACCAGACGGTTTACAAGCAACCTGACTGAACATTATGACTCACTGGTAACCCGGCGGGCGGGACAGACGGATGACAAGGCCCAAGGCCCGGAAGGCCGGCTCATGTTATGGTGGGCCGGTTTAAGAGGAAAGGCGTGAGGAATATTTGTCTTACAAGGAGTTAAGACCTGGACTTGTATCCAGTTTGTATTAGAAGATAGACTCGTCCTAATCCTAATAGGACTCCACATGTAAACCCGCCCCTTCAACATATATAAGGAGGGGCAGGGCTCCCCATAGAGGGACAAGCAACAAGCAAGAAACAATCGCTAGGGCTAGATATAAAGAACCGGTAATCCGACGACTCCCTGATGATTATAATGAGACCTAGCCACAAACAACACGTAGGGTTATTACCGGATGATGTTTCCCGGGGCCCGAAGCTATCTAAATCCTTGTCTTATGTTGCGTCTCTCGATTCCGCCCGATCCCTCTCAAGCTACCACATAGATGTGTTGGCCTCACGATTAAGTCCTCACACTAGGACATCTGCCGTGACAATTCCACGACAGTTGGCGTCCACCGTGGGGCTCGCGCGCGGTGGTGTTGAGTTCTTGGAGGAATCTCTTCCAAGGATCAAGAAGATTTACAATTTTCTAGATGAGCCGGTTTGGAGGGATTTTTATCAACTTCAAGTTCATCAGTCCGGATTTGAGATCTTTAAAGATTGAAGGTTCAAGAAATTTAGGGTCACAACTGGTCCGTCGCCGTCGTAGGGCAACACTACAAAAAAAATACACTTCCGTGATGATACGTGTTTGTCACAGTAGGTCACTTTTTTTGTCATGCATGTACATCCATGACAAATTTATGACAGAATCAAGATAGTCATACCTGTGCTGTCGTAGAAGTGTTCCATGACATTACCAAAATTATCATCACGGAAGTGTCCACTTCCATGACAATAAATCGCGCGTCACAGAAGTGCTTTCGTCAACGGTGACCGACACGTGGCATCCACCATAAGGGAACACTGTTAAGCTATCAGGTTGGGTTTTGGATTCGATAACCCGTTAACAGCCCCGACCAATGGGAATTTTCCACGTGTAAAATCATCATTGGCTAGAGGAAACACGTGTTGGCTCATCTTTGGGACAGATGTCATCCACTCACTGGACAGAAGGCGCCTATGATACGTCGACACGTGGCACGGCCCAACAGTGGCCCATTCCTGTGAAAAGGCCGACCCATTTGACTTGGTCAAAAGCTGGCGGGCCGGCCCATGGAAAGCCTGTTAACGGCCTGTTCGCATATAGCCCATTTATAGCCCACTAACCCAGGGCCCGTTACGCCCTATCCGAATTAGGCCCAATAGCGTCATCTGGGCCGTCCAATAGATTCCATGCCGTTTTCACTTCTGGCCCATGTATAGCCCATGACGTTATTCGGCCCATATGAGGCCCTTTGTAACTCTTGGCCCATTAGCGGCATGTGCTGAAACTGGCCCGTAATGAACAGTGTATCACTTTACACCCACTAACGGCCCGTGGTGAAACTGGCCCGTAATGAACAGTGTATCACTTTATACCCATTAACGGCCCGTTATTCCGTTGGGCCGTCTCCAGCCCATGTTACCTTTCAGCCTTCTCAGAGCCCATTTATTCTTGGGCTCATTTCCGGCATTCGTTTACTTACGACTCGTTACTGTCATTTTCTGCTTGTGGGCCAAATTCAGCCCGTGGTTACAGTCAGCCTGTTTGTGGTCCGTTAATACGTTCGGCCGTTTTTATAGCGTCATCAAATACGGCCTATTAACGATGGCCCGTTATGGTCGGCCCATGAATGGACGATTCCAACTCTAGCCCGTTTACGGCCAAAATGCGTCTGTTTGGCCCATGTTTGGCCAATCGATCATACGACCCATATAAGGCCCATTGATGATACAGCCCATAGAAGGCCCATTGATGATACGACCCGTAGAAGGCCCATTGTTTCTACGGCCTGTAGAAGGCCCACTATTTCTACGGCTCATAGAAGGCCCACTATTTCTACGGCCCGTAGGAGGCCCAGTGTCACTACAGTAAATATTAGCCCATGGTTATTGTGGCCTAGTTTTGAAAAATAGGTTATTGCAGCCACTAGCAAACCGCAGAAAAAGAACTGCACTGACTATAAGCAAACAAATAAACAAGACAACAAGGAAATAAATAAGCGAGCAACTTACACTAGGCTATCACGGCTATTACACATATTACATCCACTGGGCATCAAAGTTCGCCACCAGTGCAAATATAGGGAACACAACAGCATATAAACGTCGCAGCAGAATAAGTCCAGAACTGAAACCACTTCAGAAGAGCTCAAGAAACAATATCCTGGGTACCCATAATGCTGGCAAGATGCTTAGCAAGCTTATTAAGTTTCTCTTGTTTGGCGCTTAAGTCCTCCAGCGCTTGCTGTTGCACCAGAAAGTATGCATCTGAATTCTGCAGGGACTTCCTCAGTCCTTCGGCTTCCTGTCGCATAACATCTGATCGATGTCTTTCAACTTGAAGTTGAGACTCAAGAAGCCGAACTGATTCAGGCAATGAGTTCGAAGAGCTGGTGCCAGCAGTGGTAGCCAGTAACTCGAACACTACATCAAGACAGGACTTTGGGGTTGTCTCAGTGTCTTCAATATAGTTTTTATCAGCTTTCTTGGAGACCAACAGGGATGTCTCACTACCTTGAACCTTATCTGCATTACTTCCTTTACCATTGCATAACAGGGTACTCTTCTCCAATATTTTATCCATGTTCTAAAAGAGAAACAAACAAACACATATCAGGTTTACAATGTAGTATATGAAACTCATTTTGGTAAACCAGTCAGTAGTAAGGTGGACAAGATAACAGCATGAAACAAACATATATCTATGTAGTATGGTCACTGTATGGTCTATATCATTCTAGTTTATGTTGCCAAATCAAGGTAGATACAGTTTGAATCATATCTATTTAAGACAAAGCAGCATAGACAGAATATAAGTGTGGGAAACTACACAGCAATAACAACACTTGTAACGTGCATGGCATGAGAACATAACTGTTTATTCAATTGAAACTGAAATCAACATAGAGCAAGTTACAACAGCAAACAGCCAAACACGTTGAAGAAACAGGTTTAAAACATATCTGTTGCGCCATTGGAGTTTCAATTGCATCCTTCAAATTTGAAATTAGTTGGTATCCGTAAATACAGTGATGCAAGAGCAAAGTAGTATGAACCATAGCTACGGAACCTGACCTGAGAACAATTCTTCTTCTGCTTTAAGCATTGACTTCGGGTTCGGAGTGGTGGTCCTCGTGATTTGGGCACTGCAGTTGCCTTACTAACTGCTCGTGTTTGGGTGCTCTGTGGTCGAGACAGTGATGTGTCAACGGGAACTAGGTGTCTATCTGCTGGGGTTGGGGTTAGAAGGGGTGTAGCTGGTTCTCTGTCCAACTGGGTAGGGGTACAATCTGCATGAGCGTGGGTTATGTGTGGTGGGGCTGGTTCTTGGGCAAGTACAACCATGGTTCTATCTGCATCAACAGGTAGCACGATCTTTTCTAAAGACCGTGTTTTTACTCCCACAGATACTGCCATCACTCCCTCCAATTGAAATGGCTGATAAACAAGAAAAGTAATTGAATGTACAGACATTGTAAGATAGACAGGTGTAATGGATAGTAGGGAAGAAAACAGGGCATGAAATAATTCACATTTATGTTGTCTAAGCAAACAGAATAGCAAGACATAATTTCACATATATGATGGCTAATTAAACAGGATAGCATGACACAATTTCACATGTATGATGGCTAACTAAACAGGATAGAATGACATACTACAAAATATGATGACTATGTAAACAGGATGACATGATATAACTATACGATGTGTCTATTAAAGTGGTTGGCATGCCATAAATCACAAACATGCCGTCGATGGAAACATGATGGCATGATATAATTCACGGATAGAATGACATAATTTAAATATAATGACTATGTAAACAAGATGAGATGATATAACTATATTATGTCTTTAGAAAATGGGTTGGCATGCCATAATTCAGATACATGTTGTCTATGTAAACATCATGGCATGACATAATTCAAATATATGATTTATATACTAAGGAAGTGAGCAGAGGGCAATCGCATATATGATGTGTCAACTAAGGAGATGGCATTCAATATTGTGTATATGATGTAAAAACTAAGCATTGCAATACAACATATGCATTATATGAGTAATATAACCCTGCCAAGTTTGAGCATACACCTCAGGGGGATAATAGGACTGGTCATCTGCCTCTGAATCCTCCTCTGAAGAGCTATCTGTAACCAGCAAGATATCTGCTTCAGCAGGTAGCATTGTCTGCTCTCAAGACCTTGTTTTCACTCTAGATTTCTCCATCACCAATTCAAATGGCTGATGCACAGGAAGAGCAGTTGAATATACAAACATTGTCGACAAAAGAAATAAGAAATACAAAAAAGGATGACATGCTATAATTCACATATATGACGCTTTCCTAAACAACATGGCTGCATAATTCACATACATAATGCCTTGCAACAAGATAACATTGCATAATTCACATATATAATGTCTTGCAACAAGATGGCATTGCATAATTCACATATATGGTAATTACACACTAAATAGGTGGCATTCACACAAAGCATGTCTAAACTAAGCAAATGACATAGCAATGCAAGATACCATATGCACGATATGAGCAACATAACCCTGCCAAGTTAGGGCATGCACCTCGGGGGGAAATATGACTGGTCATCTGTCTCTGAATCCTCCTCTGAGGAGCTATCGGTAACCAGCAAGACATGCGCTTTGTCAGATAGCATTGTCTGCTCTGAGGACCTTGTTTCCACTCCAGATTTTTCCATGACCGTGCCAAATGGCTGATGCACAGGAAGAGTAATTGAATGTACTAAATTTTTTGAAAATTTAACACGTAATAAAAAAATGATGGCATGATATAATTCACATATAAGATGACTGGCTAACCAGGGTGGCATTGCAAAATTCACATATATGATGCCTGGCTAAACAAGATGGAATCGAATGATTCATATATACGATAAAGAAACTAAATAGATGGCATTGACACAAAGCATGTCTAAACTAAGCAGATGACATCTTTAATGTATGTAGTAAGCAATGCAAGGCACCATATGCATGATATTACCAACATCAGCATGCCAAGTTAGAGCGAAGACCTCATGGGGTAAATAGGAGTGGTCTTCTCCTTCTGAATCCCCCTCATAACAGTTATCTTCCTCTTGATTACGATCCGAATGGGTGGAGGGGGGGGCTGCCTTTGCGCCCACCATGGAACGACGTCTGCATGAAATTTTATTGCCACGCAAGGCTTGTCTCTTTTTCTCTACATGACCAGTTCCATTGTGTACAATAACTGGCATGCATAGGAATAAAACATAGTGAGATTATGTAAGGAGTGCATGCACAAATCCAGAGTGATGGTAGCAAACTGTGGATAGACCCAAAACCAATGATAGCAGGCAGATAATAGCTTTAGTTAAAAAATACAGAAAATGGCTCCTTTAATGTTTGTTTGCACCCAACATGAAAGTCATAGTAGACACTGGAGATTAACCAGATAGTAGACAGATAGTACTGATTGCTGCCCCAATATGTACCCCACAACCATTTAAAAACTCAAGTTTTAGCATTAGTTTGGACCTGACTCGGAGTCTAATAGGTGAACACGATGATAATGTAGCATGTCATCATATTAAGCGACGCATAACGTAAGCAGACACGGAAGAGTGCGACCTCTCTTGCGGACCCGTGTAGTCCTCAAGGTCATCTGCTCATTTGATGATGGTAACGTAGTTGTCATGGCTGCCGGCGGCGGGGAAGAAGATCTGAGGCGGCGAAAGACAGTCTGGAGAGCAAATCCTTGCTGTGGTGAACCCTTCCGTCGTTGGAGCAGCTGAGCTGGGGTGGAACACAGCGCCGCAGGAGCAGGACAAACCACACAAGGTTTTCTCTGACACATATCTGTAACAGAAGTAATTGAGTAAGGGCTTGTTTGAATTTGAGGATTCTAACAATGTAGGGATAGGAAATAGACAGGAATAGGATAGGAATGCACGTGCAAAACAGAGATATTAAAAACACAGGATTTCTGCCAATCTGGGTGTTTGATTCACAACAATTGGAAGATCATAGGATGCAAAAAAGCATGGTGAGATTAAGTCAAACCATAAGAAAATGTACGGTTATAATGCTATTATGCTACTATCTCTTAGTCTTGTGCTTGATGAATAGGAATATGAAAAGGAGGAGAAGTGGAAATTAGAATTCCTACGGTTTTTCTTTCAAGGAGACACTAAAGGAACAAATCCTACAGTTTTCCTTTGCTCCATTCCTTTGCACCAAATTCATGAAAAGTAGTACCGTAGGAAACTTTCCAATTCCGATGTTTTTCATTCACTTTTCCTTTCAAGCACTGGCGATTCTAGTAGGCAGGCTTGAGCAAGGAAAATCCTACACTAAAAAAATGTTTTTGTGCTACTTCTATTACTTTGGACCCAGGCCACTACCATACTAGCTCAACTCCTAGGCCCATCGACAAATGCACAGCTCAAACGCGCAAAGATAAATAATGATGGCATTCAAGAGAGTCCATCACGGATAGCTAAGTTGCCTGGTACCTCACTGCTTGTCATATAGTAGGATAAAATAATCGTATTTCCCATTACTACGAGTGCTCAGTGGACAATATATATAACATGTAGAGTTAAAAAGAGATGCAACAAATGTACAACCTCTTTGGCGAAGCCATGTCGATCTCAGCGTGATTGGGTTGGCCGTCGAGGATGCTCCGACTGACTTGGCTGTCGGAGGAGGGGAAGAAGATCTTAGGTGTCTGGAGATGGAGCCCGAGGTACTGCTCCACTGTGATGGAGGGTTTCGTCGTTGGAGCAGCTCTGGTGAGTTGTACGATGCCGAGGCTGAAGCGGGACAAGAGAGACAACGAACAACATTCACCTGAGTCGAATTCTAATAGCATCTCCAATACATGACGTAAAATACATAAACACAAAGTGCTAGATGTAAAATACATCAGCCGCTCATCTCTGAACTTAACTATCGAAACTGAATTTAACTCTCAAAACTGAACTTCACTGTCGAAACTGAACTTAACTGTCGAAACTGAATTTTGCTGTCAAAACTGAATTTTGCTGTCGAAACTGAACGCACTAGCAAGGTGAGGCTACACGTCGGTCGACTGACTTTTTCATCTCCGGTCAGTCGATTTTGCAGCCATTGGATACAAATTCAAGGGCCTGCGGTTCATCTTCAACCTCCACCCCCTGAGCCGGCCAAACAGCAGCCCCCCGCTACCCGCGGCCGGTGGTGCGCCGCCCCGCCCGCCCCGAAAACACTCCCCACTGCCGGTCCGCCGCCGCCCCGACCATCCCTCTAGGCCCCCCCGTGCCGAGCTTTTTCTCCGGCGATCCCCACGCCACCGCCCCGCCAACGCCCCGCCACCGTCGGCGACCACCGCCCCCATCCTAAACCCTAAGATAGATAGTGGGGTACCTCTCCGGCGAGCCCCCATCCCCACTGCGGCTGGTTCTTCCTTCACCCTGGCAGCATCGGAGTGAAGTGTAGCTAAATCGGAGCAGCATCACAAGCAAGAGCAAGAGCGAGAGCAGCAGTGCGAGCAAGAGCAATAGCAAGAGCAGACCAGGTAGGGGACCGAGAGCAAGAGCAGAGCAGCAGCGCGAGCGAGAGCTAAAGCAGCACCAGGTCCAACTGATGTGGACGTTGCTACCGAGCGAGCGACGCCGTGGAGGAAGTGGCCGACGATGCCGCCGTGGATGGAGCCGCGCCGTGTCGGCTCGGGACCGAGTGTCGGCAGCACCGTGAGATCGAACCAAGAAGAAAATGCGGTGATTAGTGTACAACCTCTTTTGTGGCACCGATTAGGCCGCAGCTTCATCCGAGGAAACGGTGATGATGATGCTCTTCCGGTGGTGCAGGTGAAGACGGCGGTGTGGGAATGGAGGTGGCGCGAAAGACGAGGGGAACATCGGGGCAGCTCCGTGGAGGTGGAGGACGGTGTGGCTGAACCGGCGAGATGATGAGATCGATGACGGATCCTCATCCGGTATGGTGGATGAGGGATGTCGAGGTGTTGCTGTGGACGTCGTCGTCGGGGAAGAGGCTCCGGCTGGCTGGCGGACGGAGCAGGGTGTGGGGTTTCGTCGCGGGTTTTCGCGGCCTCGATGTACGAATGGGTGGGCGGATGGGATGGTAGTGGGGAACCATGTCTTAGAGACGCTGTCGGTGTCAAAACCGGCGGATCTCGGGTAGGGGGTCCCGAACTATGCGTCTAGGCCGGATGGTAACAGGAGGCAAGGGACACGATGTTTTACCCAGGTTCAGGCCCTCTCGATGGAGGTAAAACCCTACGTCCTGCTTGATTAATATTGATGATATGGGTAGTACAAGAGTAGATCTAACACGAGATCAGAGAGGCTAAACCCTAGAAGCTAGCCTATGGTATGATTGTTGTTGTGTATGTTGTCCTACGGACTAAAACCCTCCGGTTTATATAGACACCGGAGAGGGTTAGGGTTACACAAAGTCGGTTACAATGGTAGGAGATATGCATATCCGTATCACCAAGCTTGCCTTCCACGCCAAGGAAAGTCCCTTCCGGACATGGGACGAAGTCTTCAATCTTGTATCTTCATAGTCCAGGAGTCCGGCTGAAGGTATAGTCCGGCCATCCGGGCACCCCCTAATCCAGGACTCCCTCAGTAGCCCCTGAACCAGGCTTCAATGACGACGAGTACGGCGCGCAGATTGTCTTCGGCATTGCAAGGCGGGTTCCTCCTCCAAGTACTTCATAGAAGATTTTGAACACAAAGATAGTGTCCGGCTCTGCAAAATAAGTTTCCACATATTGCCATAGAGAGAAAAATATTTACACAAATCTAATCTGCTGACGTATTCCATAGTGTGACACACCACGGCCAAGCCTTTATCCGAGTCGTTTCATTATCCCACCTCAGCGCGTCATGCGAGGCGGTTTCCTTGGCACGTCTTGTTAAAGCAGAGATCGTGTCCCCTTATTCCGGTATTCTCATCAATACGGGCATGGGTAACCCAACCGCGCCATTGATTACGGCGCTTGAGATAAGCGAGTTTTACCAGGCTGGTGGGGACACGTAGTTGCGTCCACCCACATAAGGGGATAAGGATCCACCCTTTCACCTACGCCTTCTTCCTCCCTTGCTTATCCATTCTCGCGCACTCGAGCTCCAGCGCCCAAGTCTGCACTCCCCACCTCAACCTTCTCCAGCCATGTCCAGAGCGGGAGGCAAGTGGATGGTCTCCTTCGTCATGGAGGGACGCATCAAAAAACTGAGGAAGGCCGGATATTTGTCTAACGACATTGCGTACCGGCTTCCCGAAAAGGGGTAGCTCAGCCCCACCCCTAGGCCCTATGAGAGGGTGGTGTTCCTCCCCCATTTCCTCCGCAGACTGGGCTTCCCTCTTCACCCATTTGTTCGGGGGATCATGTTCTACTACAGCCTAGATTTCCATGATCTGGCCCCGAACTTTGTCCTCAACATCTCGGCGTTTATCGTCGTGTGCGAGGCTTTCCTCCGCATCCACCCCCATTTCGGCCTATGGCTCAAGACTTTCAATGTCAAGCCGAAGGTGGTGCGCGGCAACCAGGCGGAGTGCAGAGGCGCCATGGTGGGCAAGATGGCCAACATCTTATGGCTCGAGGGCTCCTTTGTGGAGACCCTGAAGGGGTGGCAATCGGTGTGGTTTTACATCACCGAGCCGCGCGACCCCGAATGGGTCGCAGCCCCCGAGTTTCGATCCGGACCCCCTACACGGCTCACCTCCTGGAAGGAGACGGGCCTGTCATGGGGTAAAAAAGGAGAGCTGACCGGACTCCAAACATGCGTCCAAACCCTGGTGGACAAGAAGCTCAAACTTGTCAACGTAGTCCAGGTTATGCTCATCCGCCTGATCCTCCCGTGTCAACAACGGGCTTTCAACCTGTGGGAGTTCGACCCGGCACGGCACCAAACTCTGAGCAGGCTCTTTGACACGAAGTACGAAGATGCCTGGAAGGTGCTTTTCAAAGGCACCGAGGCCCCCGCATCCGCTACCGAGGATCGCGGATTCAGTATGCAGCGTCACGCTCATGCGATAAGCTGTTTTTTCCTTTTACAGGGTATCAGTTTTTCATAGTTTGACTCCATGCGGGATCTAAGCTCCCTTACCTTTGACAGGATTGGCAAGTGACGTCCGGACAGATCAACTGTCTGGCTCCTTTGCCCGAAGGCCCAGCGGATGCTCGCTTGGCGAAGCTGCTGGTTCCGGCACCCTATGTGGTGCCGGAGAAGAAGGCCGCGAAAAAGGCCACGGGGACTCGAAAGAGTGCCCGGCGCCAGGAGGTGTCGGATCCATCATCCGACGGTTCCGAGGCGCATTCCTCCCGTGAAGACGAGGAGGAAGAAGAAGAGACCTCTCCCCCTCCAGCAGGAGGAGAGAAGAAAAGGAAGGCCGCCCTCTCTGGGGAGGCCGGAGGGTCCAAGAAGGGGAAAACCCTTCCTCCGGACTACTCCACCGACGCCGATGATGGCGGAGAAGAGTGGCCGCCCAGGGCCAAGCCCCTAGCTAAATTGTAAGTATCCGGATACCAGAGTAATTCATAGTATTCGTTTATTGCACAGCTTTCCCTTATGTCAAATATGTTTATGCAGCCCACCCAAAGACCGGTTCGACGCGTCGTCGAGCAGCTCACTGGACTCGTCGGATGAACTCGCTTCCGACGGCTTCCTCCCCCCGCCCTACGGACGACACCGAAGTGTTGTCCCAACAGGTTCCAAGCCGGGAGGAGGTCGTCCTGAAGGCGCCGCAAGGCGACCTCCCGGACTCCAGGAGTAAAGGGGATGAAACCCCCCAGGGCTCCAAGTCTGGCTCTAGGCCGGACACCGCTCCGGAACCTTCAAAGGTTCCAGAGTCCGGCGGGGGACCTCCTTCCAAGAGGAGCAAGCCCACTGTGTCGGTGACCCCCGTCCAACCGGAGGCGCCGGACAATCTGTTGGAGGCGCTCCAAGGCGCCTCCATCGACGAGGAGCACCGCACCATTATGAGTGCGGTGGTCCAGAAGGTTCAGTCCGCCAAGAGCGGACTGACTGAAGCTTGTACTAGCCTTTTAACAGGCTTTGAGGTAAGTAAAGAATGTGTAAATAATATTACCGCATAGACAGTATCCCTTGATGCTCTGTTTGGCGTTCGGGAAGAAAAGCCGGATACATGATCAAATAAAATTCACAGGAGTCTAAAAAAGGAGTCAATATGCGTATGCAAGCTTCTCTGCTTGCGTCCACCGCATTAACTATTGAAGTGGACACGCTAAAGCAGAACCTCAAGCAGTCCAAGCAAGAGCTCGGGCGTGCCAAGAAGTAGCTCGAGGACAATGAAGGTAAGAAATACCTTGTTTAAATATATATAAAAAGCGTTCTCTGATCTTCCCCAGAGTGTGTCCGATGCCGCCGCATTCTATCGAGCCGAGGAGGGCAGCTCGACAGAGAAGGTGTTCTGGTCTCAGTATGCTGAGGCCGCACACCCCGTGCCCCTGAGCGACCAGCTGAAGCAACTGGTCAAGCTCCACAAGGCGGCCGAACAGGCCATGAAGGGCCTCCTAGTTCGGCTGTGGCCTGGAGGGGCTCTGCCTGGGAGCTATTTCAGGCTGGTGCGGCAGCTGGTTGTAACGCCCTCAATGCGGCTATATCTCCCACGTGTCGAAGCACGACTTAGAGGCATAACTGCATTGAAAGCAATGTCGCAAGTGTGGTAATCTTCGCAAACAACCCATGTAATACAATAAGGGAAAAGATACATAGTTGGCTTACAATCGCCACTTAACACAATTACATGAATAAAGCATTACAACATCGAAAAACAATCAAGGTCCGACTACGGAACCAAAATAAAAGAAGAACCCCAAATGCGATAAGGTCCCCGATCGACCCCAGCTGGGCTCCACTACTGATCAACTAGAACGAAACAACACAAAGAACAAGATCTTCATTGAGCTCCTCCTTGAGCTCGGTTGCGTCATCTGCACGGTATCCTCAGCACCTGCAAGCTGGTTTTGGAAGTATCTGTGAGTCACGGGGACTCAGCAATCTCGCACCCTCGCGATCAAGACTATTTAAGCTTATGGGTAAGGTAAATGTATGATGTGGAGCTGCAGCAAGCGACTAGCATATATGGTGGCTAACATACGCAAATGAGAGCGAGAAGAGAGGGCAAAGCGCGATCGAGAAACTATGATCAAGAAGTGATCCTAAAACAACCTACGTCAAACATAACTCCAACACCGTGTTCACTTCCCGGACTCCGCCGGAAAGAGACCATCACGGTAACACACGCGGTTGATGTATTTTAATTAGGATCAACTTCAGGTTTTCTACAACCGGACATTAACAAATTCCCATCTGCCCATAACCGCGGGCACGGCTTTCGAAAGTTCAAATCCCTGCAGGGGTGTCCCAACTTAGCCCATCACAAGCTCTCACGGTCAACGAAGGATATTCCTTCTCCCAAGACATTCCGATCAGACTCGGCATCTAGGTTACAAGACATTTCGACAATGGTAAAACAAGTCCAGCAAGACAACCCGATGCGCCGACATCCCGATAGGAGCTGCACATATCTCGTTCTCAGGGCAACACCGGATAAGCAATCCGTACAACTAAAACCAGCCCTCGAGTTTCCCCGAGGTGGCGCTACAAGGGGCTCTAGTTTGGACCAACACTTAGACAAGCACTGGCCTGGGGGGGTTAAAATAAAGATGACCCTCGAGATGCGCGACTCCCAAGGGAAAAAGGCTAGGTGGCGAATGGTAAAACCAAGGTTGGGCCTTGCTGGAGGAGTTTTATTCAAAGCAAACTGTCAAGGGGTTCCCATTATAACCCAACCGCGTAAGGAACGCAAAATCCGGGAACATAACACCAATATGACGGAAACTAGGGCGGCAAGAGTGGACCAGGCATAAGGCCGAGCCTTCCACCCTTTACCAAGTATATAGATGCATTAATTAAATAAGAGATAATGTGATATCCCAACAAGTAAACATGTTCCAACAAGGAACAACATCTCCATGTTCCAACAAGGAACAAACTTCAATCTTCACCTGCAACTAACAACGCTATAAGAGGGGCTGAGCAAAGCGGTAACATAGCCAAACAACGGTTTGCTAGGACAAGGTGGGTTATAGGCTTGGTTCAACAATATGGGAGGCATGATAAGCAACTGGTAGGTATCGCAGCATAGGCATAGCAAAAGAGCGAGCAACTAGCAAAGCAAAGATAGAAGTGATTTCGAGGGTATGATCATCTTGCCTGCAAAGTTGTCAGAGTTGACTGGATCCTCGAAAGCAAACTCAACGGGCTCCTCGTTAGCGAACTCGTCTCCCGGATCTACCCAAACAAGACAAACAAGCAAACGGAACACAATCAACCACGTGCAAACTCAAGCAACATGATGCAAACATGGTATGCTATGCGGGATGCGATATGTGATGCATATGCAAGATTTGACAAGGAATGAATGAACCTGGCCTCAACTTGGAAATCCAAGTGTGCCACTGGAAAGGTAAGGTGAAATTGCTTGAAAACGATATAAAGAACGCCGGAATCGGAGTCACGGTTTGGAAATGGCAAGCGATTCAAATATGGCACCGGTCTGCGATTTACAGCAAGTAGCCATCTACATGCAACAAGATGAACATGCTATAGCACTCAAACATGACAACAAAATACATGGCAGGGATCCATTCATGAAGCTTAACAAAAGATGAACACTAAGCTACGGCCAATTCATCCATTAACAGGTTCAAACAAGCATGGCAAAAATGCATTTGGCAAACAGATTTCAGACTTAGTGAAATTAACACTTGTCTGAAATTTCAGATCAGGTAGCACACTTTGGAGCATGAAAACTATATGCTACAGGACCTGAACATGGAAAAGTAAAGCATGGCATGGAGCTACTCAAAGAGCTTAACAAAAGTCCCTTAGTGACCTTGAGCCAAAAGGGATCAGAAAAATACATTTGCAAGCATGTGAACATTGCAAAAACATAATCAGATCACAGACTTAGTGAAAAACTGGAGCATGCAAATCAGATATTAATCAGGCATGTTTACGAGCTCGATGCACTCACTATAGATCATGTCATGACAATCTAAGCATGCACCCATCAAGAATACATGTTATACAAGCTAGACACGGCAAAAACAATAACATAGCATGCACGGATCAACTACAACATCCTCGGCAAAATCGCTAACAAGTAGACAATCTGCCCAGATTCACGAAATGACAACAGTAGAGCTCGATTGACTCAAGCTAGGCTGCTCCATAAATGCAAACAAACACACGGATGGATAGAGCACTACAAGATTAACAAATCATCCTTACTGATCATCCTCAAAAGAGGCACGGATCACTAGGAAACAACATGAACATATGGCATATTGATAAAAACAGATCAAGGACTTAGAGAATTCCTAAGTCCCTGAAATCAGCATTAACAAATGCTCCACTTTGCAAGCTTGTGCTAGTCACCACACACAACACAAAAATACATGGGTTGCACCTCTGGAAAGATGGCAAAGCATATAACAAAACTCATGAAGAGCTCAAGGGCATATCATGCACACATTAATCATGGCAAAAATGACAAATATCTAATTAGAGCAGCAGATCTGACAATTATCTCAAATAGCACTCTTCCAACAGCATTTCGGGCATCAAGATGAACTCAAATGAAAATGATGCAATGAGATGAAATGATGTGCTCTCTGAGACGAACATTTTGATATGCTATATGCCCAAAAGAGATCTACGGATGCAAAGTTACGATGCGATGAACATGGGCATATGAAACATGGAAAACTCGGGGACGGGGTGGTTTCGGATCGGGACGAAGCCGTTTGGATCGAGGGAGTGGTGGATCTCATCCCACTCCCCAATCGGATCTGGCCGAAGCGGAGGACGACGCCGGCGAGGTCGGCACGCGGTGGCCGGAGCCTGCCGCGGCGAGGCGAGGTGGCGGCGCGGGTCGCCGACCGGTGGGAGGAGCAGGACGGAGGCGGCGGCCAGAGATGGCGCAGGCGGCGGCGCTCGGCATCACAGGCGGCAGCGATGGTGATGGTTGGTGGCGGCGGGGCACGGCGAGCGAAGTCCGGCGCAGTCGGCGGCGATGGCCGGTGGAGGAGGTGGCCGGCGCAGGTGGCGGGCGGCGGAGCTCTCTCCGGCAAAAGTCAACGGGCGGACGAGGAGATCCG
>NC_041380.1:558534470-558534991 GCF_002162155.2 Triticum dicoccoides | reverse complement strand
GCCGGCCGGTGGGAGGAGCAGGACGGAGGCGGCGGCCGGAGATGGCGCAGTCGGCGGCGCTCGGCGTCACAAGCGGCGGCGACGGCGATGGTTGGTGGCGGCGGGGTGCGGCGAGCGAAGTCCGGCGCGGTCGGCGGCGATGGCCGGTGGAGGAGGCGGTGGCGAGGCACTGCGGTGGCCGGCGCAGGTGGCGGGCTGCCAAGCTCTCTCCGACAAAAGTCAACGGGCGGACGAGGAGATCCGGGACGGGGTGATTCCGGATCGGGACGAAGCCGTTTGGATCGGGGGAGTGGTGGATCTCATCCCACTCCCCGATCGGATCTGGCCGGAGTGGAGGACGACGCCGGCGAGGTCGGCACGCGGTGGCCGGAGCCTGCCGCGGTGAGACGAGGTGGCGGCGAAGGTCGCCGGACGGTGGGAGGAGCAGGACGGAGGCGGCGGCCGGAGATGGCGCAGGCGGCGGCGCTCGGCGTCACAGGCGGCGGCGATGGCGATGGTTGGTGGCGGCGGGGCGCGGCGAG
>NC_041380.1:558531100-558531831 GCF_002162155.2 Triticum dicoccoides | reverse complement strand
GCTCGGCGTCACAGGCGGCGGCGATGGCGATGGTTGGTGGCGGCGGGGCGCGGCGAGCGAAGTCCGGCGCGGTCAGCGGCGATGGCCGGTGGAGGAGGCGGCGGCGAGGCGCTGCGGTGGCCGGTGCAGGTGGCGGGCGGCCGAGCTCTCTCCGGCAAAAGTCAACGGGCGGACGAGGATATCCGGGACGGGGTGATTCCGGATCGGAACGAAGCCGTTTGGATCGGGGGAGTGGTGGATCTCATCCCACTCCCCGATCGGATCTGGCCGGAGTGGAGGACGACGCCGGCGAGGTCGGCACGCGGTGGCCGAAGCCTGCCGCGGCGAGGCGAGGTGGCGGCTGGGGTCGCCGGCCGGTGGGAGGAGCAGGACGGAGGCGGCGGCCGGACATGGCGCATGCGGCGGCGCTCGGCGTCACAGGCGGCAGCGACGACGATGGTTGGTGGCGGCGGGGCACGGCGAGCGAAGTCCGACGCAGTCGACGGCGATGGCCGGTGGAGGAGGCGGCGGGGAGGTGCTGCGGTGGCCGGCGCAGGTGGCGGGCGGCCGAGCTCTCTCCGGCAAAAGTCAACGGGCGGACGAGGAGATCCGGGACGGGGTGATTCCGGATCGGGACGAAGCCGTTTGGATCGGGGGAGTGGTGGATCTCATCCCACTCCTCGATCGGATCTGGCCGAAGCGGAGGACGACGCCGGCAAGGTCGGCACGCGGTGGCCGGAGCCTGCCGCGGC
>NC_041380.1:558400905-558529736 GCF_002162155.2 Triticum dicoccoides | reverse complement strand
TCATCCCACTCCCCAATCGGATCTGGCCGGAGTGGAGGACGACGCCGGTGAGGTCGGCACGCGGTGGCCGGAGCCTGCCGCGGCGAGGCGAGGTGGCGGCGCGGGTCGCCGGCCGGTGGGAGGAGCAGGACGGAGGCGGCGGTCGGAGATGGCGCAGGCGGCGGCGCTCGGCATCACAGGCGGCGGCGACGGCGATGGTTGGTGGCGGCGGGGCGCGGCGAGCAAAGTCCGGCGCGGTCGGCGGCGATGGCCGGTGGAGGAGGCGGCGGCGAGGCGCTGCGGTGGCCGGCGCAGGTGGCGGGCGGCGGAGCTCTCGGGCAACGGCGAGCGAAGCAGGCCGCGTGGGCCGGAGGCGGGCCCGGCAGGCCGGCGGCGCGGGGGCGGCGGATGCACCAACGGGGAGGCGACACGTGTCGGCGGCGGGGCAAGTTGGATACGTCCGGCCCGAATCGGACGTGTTCGGCGGCGAGAGGTGGGAGGAGACTAGGTTACGGTTGGAAATGACCCGAAATTTCGGGGAGGGACCTATTTATAGAGGTAGGAGGAGCTAGGAAGCTCCAAATGGAGTGCGGTTTTCGGCCACGCGATCGTGATCGAACGCTCTAGATGATGGACAGGGTTTTGGGCCAAAATGGAGGGGTGTTGGGCTGCAACACACACGAGGCCTTTTCGGTCCCTCAGTTAACCGTTGGAGTATCAAACGAAGTCCAAATGGTACGAAACTTGACAGGCAGTCTACCGGTAGTAAACCAAGGCCGCTTGGCAAGTCTCGGTCCAATCCGGAAATGTTTAATCTCCACACACGAGAAGAAGGTAGGAATGACCACCGGGGGAGAACGGAACGCCGGAATGCAAAACGGACAACGGGGAAAATGCTCGGATGCATGAGACGAACACGTATGCAAATGAAATGCACATGATGACATGATATGCAATGCATGACACGCAAGCAAAGACAAGGCAACAACAGCGAATAACTAGACGACACCTAGCACATCGATCCGGAAATTACCCCACATTTTGGACAAGCGCGTCTGAGGGAGTCCTGGATTAGGGGGTGTCCAGATGGCCGGACTATACCTTCAACCGGACTCCTGGACTATGAAGATACAAGATTGAAGACTTCGTACCGTGTCCGGAAGGGACTTTCCTTGTCGCGGAAGGCAAGCTTGGCGATACGGATATGCAGATCTCCTACCATTGTAACCGACTTTGTGTAACCCTAACCCTCTCCGGTGTCTATTATAAACCGGAGGGTTTTAGTCCGTAGGACAACATACACAACAACAATCATACCATAGGCTAGCTTCTAGGGTTTAGCCTCTCCGATCTCGTGGTAGATCTACTCTTGTACTACCCATATCATCAATATTAATCAAGTAGGACGTAGGGTTTTACCTCCATCGAGAGGGCCCGAACCTAGGTAAAACTTCGTGTCCCTTGCCTCGTGTTACCATCCGGCCTAGACGCACAGTTCGGGACCCCCTACCCGAGATCCGCCGGTTTTGACACCGACATTGGTGCTTTCATTGAGAGTTCCTCTGTGTCGTCGCCGTCAGGCTTGATGGCTCCTACGATCATTAATGGCGATGCAGTCCAGGGTGAGACCTTCCTCCCCGGACAGATCTTCGTCTTCGGCGGCTTCGCACTGTGGGCCAATTCACTTGGCCATCTGGAGCAGATCGAAAGCTATGCCCTTGGCCGTCAGGTCAGATTTGGAAGTTTAAACTACATGGCTGACATCCGTGGGGACTTGATCTTCGACGGATTCGAGCCACTGCCGAGCGCGCCGCACTATCACGACGAGCATGATCTAGCTCTGCCGCCGAACAGTGCCTTGGAGGCCGCACCCGCATCGGCTTCGACCCTTAATTCGGAGCCAACTGCGCCGATTGAGGATGGGTGGTTGGACGCCGCCTCGGGGGCTGCGATCCCAACGGCGATCGAGCCGAACACCAGCCCCGCACTCTGCGAGACTCGTGACTCCAAGGAGCCGGACTCCTCTCCAGACTCCGAACCCTCCGCGCCCCTGCCGATCGAATCCGATTGGGCGCCGATTATGGAGTTTACTGCCGCGGACATCTTTCAGCACTCGCCTTTCGGCGATATTCTGAAGACACTGAAGTCTCTCCCTTTATTAGGAGAGCCCTGGCCGGACTACAGTCAGCAAGGTTGGGATTCGGACGATGAAGAAATTCAAAGCCCACCCACCACCCACTTTGTAGCCACTGTCGACAACTTAACCGACATGCTCAACTTCGACTCTGAAGACATCGACGGTATGGACGCCGATGAAGGAGACGATGAAGAACCAGCGCCTATTAGGCCCTGGAAAGCCACCTCGTCATATGACATATACATGGTGGACAACCCAAAAGAAGGAGATGGCGATGGAACAGTGGAGGATGACCCCTCCAAGAAACAGCCTAAGCGCCAGCGTCAGCGGCGCCGCTCAAAATCCCGCCAAAACAAATATGGTGATTCCAGCACGGGAGATAATAATACTCCGGAAAGTGCCGAAGAAAACCCCCTCCAGCAAGATTTAGCATAGGAGGATGGAGAAACCAGCCCTCATGAGAGAGCGGTAGACAGAGAGGTCGAGGACGATAATTATATGCCTCCCTCCGAAGACGAGGCAAGCCTCGACGACGATGAATTTGTCATGCCAGAGGATCCCGTCGAGCAAAAGCGTTTTCAACGCAGGCTTATGGCCACGGCATGAAGCCTCAAGAAAAAACAGCAACAGCTTAGAGCTGATCAAAATTTGCTAGTCGACAGATGGACTGAAGTCCTTGCGGCCGAAGAGCATAAACTCGAACGCCCCTCCAAGAGCTACCCAAAGCGCAGGTTGCTACCCCGATTAGAGGAGGAAGCACTTGATGCGGCCGACCGGCCACCTCGTGGCCACGACAAAGAGGCCTCTCGGCCCTCCACTCAAGCCGCACCCCGTACCAAGGCACGGGAATATGCGCCGGACTTACGAGATACGTTGGAGGACAAGGCAAGGCAAACAAGATCGATCTACAGATCGCGTGGGTGCCCCACGGCTCGAGACGGTAACCGTCACGCTGGCCACAAATTCGGCAGGGCCGAACACAGTAGACAAAGCTCATTGGAGCTACGTCGTGATATAGCCCAGTACAGAGGCACCGCACACCCACTATGCTTCACAGACGAGATAATGGATCATCAAATCCCCGAGGGTTTCAAACCCGTTGAGGGAGTCCTGGATTAGGGGGTGTTCGGATAGCCGAACTATACCTTCAGCCGGACTCCTGGACTATGAAGATACAAGATTGAAGACTCCGTCCCGTGTCCAGAAGGGACTTTCCTTGGCGTGGAAGGCAAGCTTGGCGATACGGATGTTCAGATCTCCTACCATTGTAACCAACTCTATGTAACCCTAACCCTCTCCGGTGTCTATATAAACCGGAGGGTAATAGTCCGTAGGATAACATACACATCAACAATCATACCATAGGCTAGCTTCTAGGGTTTAGCCTCTCTGATCTCGTGGTAGATCTACTCTTGTACTACCCATATCATCAATATTAATCAAGCAGGACGTAGGGTTTTACCTCCATCGAGAGGGCCCGAACCTGGGTAAAACTTCGTGTCCCTTACCTCCTGTTACCATCCGGCCTAGACGCACAGTTCGGGACCCCCTACCCGAGATCCGCCGGTTTTGACACCGACATTGGTGCTTTCATTGAGAGTTCCTCTGTGCCGTCGCTGTTAGGCCCGATGGCTCCTATGATCATCAATGGCGATGCAGTCCAGGGTGAGACCTTCCTCCCCAGACAGATCTTCGTCTTTGGCGGCTTCGCACTGCGGGCCAATTCACTTGGCCATCTAGAGCAGATCGAAAGCTACGCCCCTGGCCGTCAGGTCAGATTCGGAAATTTAAACTACACGGCTGACATCCGCGGGGACTTGATCTTCGACGGACTCGAACCACCGCCGAGCGCGCCCCACTGTCACGACGAGCATGATCTAGCTCTGCCGCCGAACAGTTCCCTAGAGGCCACACCCACATCGGCTCCGACCCTTAGTTCGGAGCCAACCGTGCCGATCGAGGATGGGCGGTTGGATGCCACCTCGGGGGCTGTGATCCCAACGGCGGTTCAGCCGAACACCAGCCCCGTACTCTGCAAGACTCGTGACTCCACGGAGCCGGATTCTTCTCCGGACTCCGAACCCTTCGCGCCCCTGCCGATCGAATCCGATTGGGCGCCGATCATGGAGTTCACGGTCGCGGACGTCTTTCAGCACTCACCTTTCGGCGATATCGTGAAGTCACTGAAGTCTCTCTCTTTATCAGGAGAGCCCTGGCCGGACTACGGTCAGCAAGGTTGGAGTACGGACGATGAAGAAATTCAAAGCCCACCCACCACCCACTTTGTAGCCACTGTCGACGATTTAACCGACATGCTCGACTTTGACTCCAAAGACATCGACGGTATGGACACCGATGAAGGAGACAATGAAGAACCAGCGCCTGTTGGGCCCTGGAACGCCACCTTGTCATATGACGTATACACGGTGGACACACCAAAAGATGACGACGAGGAGCGGAAGGACGCACCGAAGGCATATTCCCTCGAAAAGCAGTCAAAACAGCGACACAAGCGCCGCCCCAAATCCCGCCTCGACAGGAATAGCGATCACACAGACCCAGTGCTGGTGCAGGGCGAACCGCTGCCGAACAACGGCAATCCGGATATTCAAACAGAACAAACAAATCCTATCAGGGATAATGGTCTGGATGACATAACGCCGGACAGGCACCCGGAGCATCAGAATGCCCGCGAAAGGCTCGTTGCCACCGCAAGGAGCCTTAAAAAGCATAAGCGAAGGCTCAAGGCCAAGTAAAACAAACTCCAATTCAGATGGAGTAAAATACTTAATACAGCAGCAGTGTACGGCGACGATCGCCCCTCAAAGAGCTACCCAAAGCGGAAGCTGCTACCCAAATTTGATGAGGAGGCCTCCAACCCCCCACAACCAAATATCAAAGCAACCACCTGGTCGGATAGACGACCCCTCTATCAACACAGAACGGCATACAATGTCGCTCACAATACAACACGCGACCCACACGAGGGCTCGCACCCAAAGGACGGTGCAACAAGATCCATCTATGGACCACGCAAGCGCGCCCCAGCATACAATGCAACACAACAAGCATCGGAACAACGCGGTACACCCAATTACAGGGGTGCCGCACACCCCCTATGTTTCACCGATGAGGTGCTGGACCATGAATTTCCAGAGGGATTCAAGCCCGTAAACACAGAGGCATACGATGGGACAACAGACCCTGGGGTTTGGATTGAGGACTATATCCTTCATATCCATATGGCTCGAGGAGATGATCTCCACGCCATCAAATACTTACCCCTCAAGCTCAAAGGGCCAGCTCGTCACTGGCTCAAAGGCCTCCCCGAAAGCTCCATTGGAAGTAGGGAAGAGCTCGAAGACGCCTTTCGGGCAAATTTTCAAGGAACTTATGTCCGGCCTCCGGATGCGGACGATTTGAGTCATATAACTCAACAGCTCGGAGAGTCAGCTCGAAAGCTTTGGAACAGGTTTCTCACTAAAAAGAACCAGATTGTCGACTGTCCGGACGCCGAAGCCTTGGCACCTTTCAAGCATAGCGTCCGTGACGAATGGCTCGCCAGACACCTCGGCCAAAATAAGCCGAGAACGATGGCCGCATTAACAAACCTCATGACCCGCTTTTGCGCGGGTGAGGACAGCTGGCTAGCCAGATGCAGCACCAGCGACCCCAGTACATCTGAAGTTAGAGATGGAAACGGGAAATCACGGCGCAACAGCAATAGCAAACGCCGGAATAAAGAAGACATCACGAAGGGCACGGCAGTAAATGCCGGATTCAAAAGCTCCTGGCCAGGTCAAAAGCCGCCCACTAAAGGCACTAGGGATGAACCGTCCAGCCTCAACAAAATTCTGGACCAGGTATGTCAGATACATAGTACCCCTAGCAAGCCCGCTAATCATACCCACAGAGAATATTGGGTCTTCAAGCAGTCCGGCAAGCTCAACGCCGTACACAAGGGGGAGGATACACCAAGTGAAGACGAGGACGAGCCTCCCAAGAAAGACACTAGGGAACAAAAGAAATTCCCACCAGAAGTCAAAACAGTAAATGTACTACACATGATCAAGGGAAAAAACAACGCGGCACCCCCAGGAAAATATACCCAAGTGTCTATCACCGCGAAGTCCTGCCAATGGTCGTCTCAACCGATCATTTTCGACCATCGCGATTACTCAGCAAGTATTCGACACGCAGGATGGGCTGCCTTGGTATTAGACCCAGTAATTGGCAGATATCACTTCACACGAGTCTTGATGGACGGCGCAGCAGCCTAAACCTAATATACCAGGATACAATCCGCGGGATGGGGTTAGATGCAACACAAATTCGCCATAGCAATACTACCTTTAAAGGAGTAACGCCAGGCCCAGGGGCTCGTTGTACAGGCTCCCTCCTACTACAAGTTATATTCGGCTCCCACGATAACTTCCATAGCGAGCATTTAACCTTCCACATCACTCTGTTTCAAAGTGGCTATCAAGCACTGCTCGGGCGCGAAGCTTTCGCTCGCTTTAACACAATACCACACTACGCCTCCCTCACACTCAAGATGCCCGGTCCACGCGGCATCATTTCAGTGCACGGAAATATCAAGCGATCTTTGCGTGCCGAAGAGAGTGAGGCTGCCTTGGCAGCCACACACTAAAGGCGCCCGCACTAGCCAAAGCGCCCCATAGGTCGTCAAGACCTCAGACACAACTAATCAAGTCCGGCGCCGCTACTTATACCGAATAAATGGTCACACCCCTATTTACAAGGGGCTCAACGCGCGCAGACATGTGGCCATTCCTCCTCATTTTAAGTTATGCATAGTTTCTTTAATTATCTTTTTTGCACGACAACCTTTTTCACCTAAATTCCTCTCTTTTACAGACGATCATCGTGCCACACCCGTCCAGGATACGGCACAACGGAGACACAGGCGCACACGTGCAGCAGGGACCCGCTCCAAGGATTCTTTTTAGATTAAGACCCTGCGTAAACCTTTTTTCCTATCTCTTGTTGATACATATCCACCATTGAGAAGGATGCTGACGTCTTGGCATGTGGCCACGCCAGACCAATGCACGTACCTGGACATAAGGGGCTTCTTACGAAGGCCATTATTTAGGCCCGGTTTATACCACAAAGACCGAATACCTTAGGGAGTGTTCGGCGTCGCGAGTTTGGCCATATATGCATCAGCTCCGAATCATTGTCTTTGGTCAAATGTTGGGTTTGCCCGGCTCCTGTGTTTTGGTGCCTTACGTTCCGCTTTACCTGCTAAGGTAGCACCAGGAGAACTACTGCGATTGTGCCCTGGTTCATCCGGACGAGCACCTCAGTAGAGAAAGCCGAAAACTGACTGTCATGATCTAGCGCGAGACTGGTCAACCACTCGATGACCCATGGGAATGTTAGAATTCCTCCGCCTTAATGAAGGGCCGCTTTCCGGCCAGGCATATAAGCACCCCGGGACCGGGAGAGTGCGGAGCCACCAGGGGCTATCTAGTAGCCCCACTGTCAAACTCCTATGGCTAAGTGAAAGTGTTAAAGCATTATAGTACGGTTGCCTCACTCGCTCCGCTATCACCTCCTTAATAGGACCAAGACGTTGGGTTAAGTGTGAACGCGTGTTTCTGCGAACACCTCCGCATTATATGCGTGGGGGTTGAAGCCGACGACTGCAATCTTTCAGGTTATACACGTATATACATAAACGGCCGCCCAGGAGGCATCACATTACTTTCAGGCAAAAGTATAAAAGTAGCCTTATGAAAATTTATAAAAAGCATTTCGCTTACAATGAGATTACATGTCACTCAAACATAATATGTTTTGAGCACTGGGTCTCTATCAAACGAGCACCCTCAAGAACTTCCTCAAAGTAGTGCTCAGCAGCCCTTCGACCTATGGTCGAATCCTGCGTTGCAACAGTGGTAGCATCCATCTCTGCCCAGTATGCTTTAGCACGGGCAAAGGCCATTCGTGCACCTTCTATACACGCCGACCTCTTCATCGCATTAATGTGCGGCACCACGTCAAGGAACTGTTGCACCAAGCCAAAATAGCTGTTCGGTTTTAGCCTTTCCGGCCATAGCTGATCCACAACAGACCTCATGGCGAGTCCGGATAACCTATTCAGTTTGGCCCATTTGGCTAGTTGGTCAGACAATTAAAGTGGACGCTCGGGAGAATGGAATTGTGTCCAAAATAGCTGGTCCACTTCACGGTCCGTCTGACCCTTGAAGTACTTGGCCGCATCAGCAGCGCTCGCCGCCAAATCCATATACGCATCCTCCGAACTCCACAGCCGATCCAGAGGGGCCTACCGTGGATCTCCGAACTTCCTCTGCAGCATAAAGGATTTCCCGGCTACAATATCCCCGGCTTCCCGTAGCTCCTCCTTCTTTGCCCTCATAGCAGAGCGGAGGTCTTTTCTCGTTGCAGCAACCTTCTCAAGGTCCGATGCCTTCGCCTGGTTTTCCTTTTCAAGAGCCCGGCAACGGTCGATGGCGGCTTTTAATTCTACGGCCATATTGGCCATCTTATCCCGGCTCTTGCCATGCGCGGCCTTCTCGGCTCGCAACTCTTCGGCCGCCTTCAAAGCAGCCGCATTACCCAATCTTGCTTGTTCCTTGGCTCGGGCAAGTTCCGCCCGCAAGGTTTCAACAGTGGCAGATCCATCTGCAGTAATAACATGTTAAATATACTAGCTTCATGCTGCTCTTACTATGCGGTGTTTACCAGATAATAACACCAACCCTGCGCCTCGTCAAGCCTTTTGTTAACAAGCTCGATGCTGGCGTCTGCCGCATCCAACTGCCGTTTTAAATGGGCAAACTCGCTAGTCCGGCTAGCCACCGGAGCTTCCATCACCTGCTCATAAAAACAGTATGGTTACTACCTGGGATTATGATCCTCTGATTGTCGTCATTCCCAACGACAACCAGAGTCTCAGGGGCTACTATCTACACAGGGCACACTTAGCATGTGTAGGACTATCATACATTATTTTGTGTACCTCAAAACCTGTCAGTAGACTCATAAAAGCTTTATGCAATCCGCTTTCGGCGGACAAGATTCTCTCCATCACCATATTCATCAGTACACGGTGTTCATCTGAGATGGCCGCTCGCCCCACCAACTCCCTCAGAACATCCGACCGCACACTAGACGGTGCCGGACTCGTTTGTCTGCTCTCTTCGGGAGCCGGACACTGGGAACTTCGGGGGTCGACGGGATTATCTTCTGGCCTCGCCGGACTCGGAGAGGCCCTCCACGACGACACTTCAGGGTCACCCGCTTCCGGAGCGGAGGAGTCCAGAGGAGGTGTTTCGCTCTCCATCATCTCTGGAAGAAGATCCCCCGAAGACGAGCTCATTTGAGAGGGGCTAAGGCCCGAACTGCAAAGATACATGCAGTGGTTATCTTCTCAGAAGAAAAGACGACATATCTGTACTATTAAGGTATTTTGGGTCACTTACGACTCGTGGGAGAATTGATCCCCCCGCGGACTTTGTGCGGCAACCGCACCCCCCGGGGTAGGACCCTCTGTGGGAGACTTCTTCTCCCGTTTCGAAGCTTCGGCTTCCGAATCCCCAGACGCAATCCTTTTCCTCTTCTGGTCGTCTTCCTTCGTGAAGACGCTCGCTCCCTTGGCTGGAGCGGCCAGCGTTTGGGGCCCGCGACCGCCCGCATTTTCCTTCAAGGGCTCCGGGCTAGGTGCGGTCTAGAGCATCTTTTCCAATATCGGATTTTCCAAACCCTCAGGGAGGGGGTACGAGCACCGAATCAACTTCGCCTTCGTTAGTCAGTCCTGGTCAAAAAGCAAACTCTCAGAAATAACTTCGCATCAAAGGAGAGGTAGTACGCTTGGTCGGAAGATGCCTTACCTGCTCGGCGGCACGGTTGCTACTCAGGCCCACGTCCTCGGTAATTTCCAGACACTCCACTTGAGGTCCGAAGAACAACTTGTACATCTCCTCGTGCGTCAGGCCGAGGAAATTTCGAATGGCGCGCGGTCCCTCGGGATTGAACTCCCACAAGCGAAGAGGCCAGCGTTTGCAAGCCTGGACTTGACAAACCAGCATAACTTGTGTTACCGCGACCAAACTGAAATCTCCATTAAAGAGATCTTCAATGCGGCTTTGCAGTATAGGCACGTCCTTGGCCGGACCCCAGCTCAATCCTCTGCTAATCCATGACATCAGCGGTGGTGGAGGGCCTGGGCGGAAGACAGGGGCGGCCGCCCACTTGGCACTTCTAGAAGCCGTGATGTAGAACCACTCTTGTTGCCACAATTCAGACACCTCTGGAATGGAACCTTTGGGCCATGCAACTCCCATCATCTTGTGTATTGAGGCGCCTCCACACTCCCCATGTTGCCCCTCGATCATCCTCGGTTTTACTTCAAAGGTCTTGAGCCATAGGCCAAAGTGAGGGGTAACCCGGAGGAAGGCCTCGCACACAATAATAAATGTCGTGATATGAAGAAAGGAGTCCGGAGCTAGATCATGGAAATCTAGCCCGTAGTAAAACATCAAGCCCCTGACAAAAGGATCCAATGCAAGGCCTAGATCTCGGAGGAAGTGGGAGACGAACACGACGCTCTCGTTGGGTTCGGGGGAGGGGACGGCCTGCCCCCGGGGAGGCAGCCGATGCAGAATCTCGGCGGTCAGATATCTGGCCTCCCTCAACTTTTTGACGTCTTCTTCCATGATGGAAGAAGGCACCCATCGGCCTTGGAGGCTAGATCCGGACATGACTGAAGGTTCGGAGCACCTGACCTGAACTTTGTGCGTTTGAGCTTGAGGTGGGGGAAGGATTCGATTGAGCACGGGAGGGAAAAATAAAAGGCCTCGTCCCTTTATAAAGAGGGTGGATATCGAGCGTCCTCTCCATGTCCGTTTGGACTTGCCTATGATCTAAGAGTCCTAGAAGCGGTTGGGTTACCCACGCCCATATTGATGAGAATCCCGGAATAAGGGGACACGATCTCTGCTTTGACAAGACATGTGAAACCGCCTCGCATGACGCACTGAGGGGGGATAATGAAACGACTCAGATAAAGGCTTGGCCGTGGTGTGTCACACTATGGAATACGTCAGCGGGTTAGATTTGTGTAAATATTATTCTCTCTATGGCAATATGTGGAAACTTATTTTGCAGAGCCGGACACTATCTTTGTGTTCAAAATCTTCTGTAAAGTACTTGGAGGAGGAACCCGCCTTGCAATGCCGAAGACAATCTGCGCGCCGGACTCGTCATCATTGAAGCCTGGTTCAGGGGCTACTGAGGGAGTCCTGGATTAGGGGGTGTTCGGATAGCCAAACTATACCTTCAGCCGGACTCCTGGACTATGAAGATACAAGATTGAAGACTCCGTCCCGTGTCCGGAAGGGACTTTCCTTGGCGTGGAAGGCAAGCTTGGCGATACGGATGTTCAGATCTCCTACCATTGTAACCGACTCTATGTAACCCTAACCCTCTCCGGTGTCTATATAAACCGGAGGGTTTTAGTCCGTAGGACAACATACACATCAACAATCATACCATAGGCTAGCTTCTAGGGTTTAGCCTCTCTGATCTCGTGGTAGATCTACTCTTGTACTACCCATATCATCAATATTAATCAAGCAGGGCGTAGGGTTTTACCTCCATCGAGAGGGCCCGAACCTGGGTAAAACTTCGTGTCCCTTGCCTCCTGTTACCATCCGGCCTAGACGCACAGTTCAGGACCCCCTACCTGAGATCCACCAGTTTTGACACCGACACCCGTAAACATCGAATCATATGATGGCACAACAGATCCTGCGGTATGGATCGAGGATTATCTCCTTCATATCCACATGGCCCGCGGCGATGATTTCCACGCCATCAAATACCTCCCACTCAAGCTTAAAGGACTAGCTCAGCATTGGCTTAACAGGTTGCCAACATGATCAATCAGTTGTTGGGAGGACCTGGAAGCCGCATTCCTCGACAATTTCCAAGGCACTTATGTGCGAACCCCAGACGCCGATGACCTAAGTCATGTAATTCAGCAGCCAGAGGAATCGGCTAGGCAATTCTGGACACGGTTCCTAACAAAGAAAAATCAAATAGTCGACTGTCCGGACGCTGAGGCCCTAGCAGCCTTCAAGCACAATATCCGTGACGAGTGGCTTGCCCGGCACCTTGGACAGGAAAAGCCGAAGTCTATGGCAGCACTCATGATACTCATGACCTGCTTTTGCGCGGGAGAAGACAACTGGCTTGCTCGTAGAAACAATATGACCAAGAACCCTGGTAATTCGGATACTAGGGACAGTAGTGGCAGGTCGCATCGCAACAAGCAGAAGCGCCGCATTAACAGCGACAATGCTGAGGATACGGCAGTTAATGCCGGATTCAGAGGCTCTAAATCCGGTCAGCGGAAAAAGCCATTTAAAAGGAATCCTAGGGGCCCGTCCAGTTTGGACCGTATACTCGACCGCTTGTGCCAGATACATGGCACCCCCAAAAAGCTGGCCAATCACACCAACAGGGATTGTTGGGTGTTCAAGCAGGCAGGCAAGTTAAATGCCAAAAATGAATACAAGGGGCTGCATAGTGATGACGACGAGGAGCCCCGGCCGCCGAACAACAGTGGACAGAAGGGTTTACCCCCACAAGAGCGGACGATGAACATGATATACGCAACCCACGTCCCCAAAAGGGAGCGGAAGCGCGCGTTAAGGGACGTATACGCGGTAGAGCCAGTCGCCCCAAAGTTCAACCCATGGTCCTCCTTCCCGATCACCTTTGATCGAAGGGACCATCCCACTAGCATCCGTCATGGCGGATTCGCTGCATTGGTTCTAGACCCAATTATTGACGGATTTCATCTCACTAGAGTCCTTATGGACGGCGGCAGTAGCCTGAACCTGCTTTACCAGGATACAGTGCAGAATGGGCATAGATCCCTCGAGGATTAAGCCCACCAAAACGGCCTTTAAAGGCGTAATACCAGGTGTAGAGGCCAACTGTACAGGCTCAGTCACACTTGAAGTGGTCTTCGGATCTCCGGATAATTTCCGAAGTGAGGAGTTAATCTTTGACATAGTCCCATTCCACGGTGGCTATCACGCACTGCTCGGGTGAACCGCAATCGCCAAGTTCAATGCGGTACCGCACTACGCATACCTTAAGCTCAAGATGTCAGGCCCTTGAGGAGTAATTACGGTCAATGGAAACACCGAACGCTCCCTACGAACGGAGGAGCACACGGTGGCCCTTGCAGCGGAAGTACAAAGCAGCCTCTCCAGGCAGTTCTCCAGTCCGGCCATTAAACGACCGGACACCGTCAAGCGCGCCCGGGGTAACCTACAGCAAGACCGCCTGGCACGATCCGAGCAGGCATAGCAATGCGGCCCCAACCCCAGCCCTCGCAAAAATGCGACACCAGTACTTCGCGTACATAACTACGCTCTAGAAATACCATGGGTACAGGGGAAGGGGCACCATCACGGCACGCCCAAAACACGGCTTAAACCGCACCAGGGGCTGCCAATTTTTTAATTTTCTCTTACTTTCAGGACTCCATACTTCGGAAGGCCTGTTCGGCAGTTCAATTGCCGCACAAACGATGCAAGAACCAGGGAAGCAGACAAGCCACACCGCATTACGGAACTCCCAGGTGGTCTCTATCACGAGAAGTATACCTGTTTCGCATACTATTCTGCAGCTTGCCCCTGGAACGGACACGTTAAATAGTCCAACCTTTTGCTTATCGCATTATTTGTATCGTTCTGCTTTCATCACAGCCCTCTTTAATAAACAATGCATAGCTTTTGTCTATTTTTGCATTACTCTTTTTTAATATATGTTCCTTAACGACATGTTGCATCCGTACACTTTGGTATGACCAAAATACGCCAGGGGCTTTAGTACCCCTCAATATGGTGTGAGAAGTCCGAACACTTTAACAAGTGCGGCACCCCGAACTTATAGCATTATATGCATCGGCTCCGAATCATGTCTTGGGTCAATAGTTGGGTTTGCCCGGCTCCTATGTTTTGGTGTCTTACGTTCCGCTATATCGGCTAAGGTAGCACTAGGAGAACCACTACGATTGTGCCCCAGTTGAGCTGGGTCGAGCACCTCAGTGGAGAAAGCTAAAACTGACTGTCATGATGAAGCGAGAGCTGGTCGCTGTTCGAGAGGTTTTTCGAGTCCCTAAAGACTTATGCCGCTTGGAGCGAGGAGCCGGCTCTGTCCGGCCAAGGCGTGGATAGCGCCCCGAACTCGGTCTTTCGAATACCAGGGGCTTCGCCGAAATTTAAAATTATAGAATTCTATGGCTAAGTGAGAGTGTTCACGCATTATAGTCCGATTGCCTTGTTCGTTGGGCTGAGCGCCTCCCTCGAAGGACCCAAACATGGGAAAAAGAGCGCTCAGGTTTATCCGCGAACACCCCAGCACTAGCGGCACGGGGGCGGAAGCCGACGACTTGCCATCTCTCAGAATTGATAAACAGCCACACAGAAGGTAATATTTTAAATTCCAACAGCATTGTGTAGCGCATATGAACAAGTTTTCAGCGCACAGGACAAAACGAGCAACTTCTCCCACTCGGTGCGCTCCGTGGCCGCCCTCTTCTCGGCCTCGACCAGCGCTTGCTTAAGGGTCGCCACCTCAGACGTGGCCCCTACTATAGCCACGATAATCCTGTCATTTTTTGCAATTGCACCTTTTTATATATATTTAAACAAGGTATTTCTTACCTTCATTGTCCTCGAGCTGCTTCTTGGCACGCCCGAGCTCTTGCTCGGACCGCTCGAGGTTCTGCTTTAGCGTGTCCACTTCCGCAGTCAGTGCGGCGGACGCAAGCATAGAAGCCTGCATACGCATATTGACTCCTTTTTGTTAGACTCCTGCGAGTTTTATTTGATCCTCTATTCGGCTTTTCTTCCCGAACGCCAAACAGAGCATCATGGGCTACTGTCTATGCGGTAATATTATTTACACATTCTTTACTTACCTCAAATCCTGTTAAAAGGCTAGTACAAGCTTCAGTCAGTCCGCTCTTGGCGGACTGAACCTTCTGGACCACCGCACTCATAATGGTGCGGTGCTCCTCGTCGATGGAGGCGCCTTGGAGCGCCTCCAACAGATCGTCCGGTGCCTCCGGTTGGAGGGGGTCACCGGCACGGTGGGCTTGCTCCTCTTGGAAGGAGGTCCCCCGCCGGACTCTAGAACCTTTGAAGGTTCCGCAGCGGTGTCCGGCCTAGAGCCGGACTTGGAGCCCTAGGGGGTTTCATCCCCTTTACTCCTGGAGTCCGGGAGGTCGCCTTGCGGCGCCTCCAGGACCACCTCCTCCCGGCTTGGAACCTGTTGGGACAACACTTCGGTGTCGTCCGTAGGGCGGGGGGAGGAAGCCGTCGGAAGCGAGTTCACATCCGACGAGTCCAGTGAGCCGCTCTACGACGCGTCGAGCCGGTCTTTGGGTGGGCTGCATAAACATATTTGACATAAGGGAAAGCTGTGCAATAAACGAATACTATGAATTACTCTGGTATCCGGATACTTACGATTTTGCCAGGGGCTTGGCCCTGGGCGGCCACTCTTCTCCGCCGTCGTCGGCGTCGGTGGAGTAGTCCGGAGGAAGGGTTTTTCCCTTCTTGGACCCTCCGGCCTCCCCAGAGAGGGCGGCCTTCCTTTTCTTCTCTCCTCCCGCTGGAGGGGGAGAGGTCTCTTCTTCTTCCTCCTCGTCTCCACGGGAGGCATGCGCCTCGGAACCGTCGGATGATGGATCCGACACCTCCTGGCGCCGAGCACTCTTTCGAGTCCCCGTGGCCTTTTTCGCGGCCTTCTTCTCTGGCACCACATAGGGTGCCGGAACCAGCAGCTTCGCCAAGCGAGCATCCGCTGGGCCTTCGGGCAAAGGAGCCGGACAGTTGATCTGTCCGGACGTCACTTGCCAATCCTGTCAAAGGTAAGGGAGCTTAGATCCCGCATGGAGTCAAACTATGAAAAACCGATACCCTGTAAAAGGAAAAAACAGCTTACCACATGAGCGTGACGCTGCGTACTGAATCCACGATCCTCGATAGCAGATGCGGGGGCCTCGGCGCCCTTGAAAAGCACCTTCCAGGCATCTTCGTACGTCGTGTCGAAGAGCCTGCTTAGAGTTTGGTGTCGCGCCGGGTCGAACTCCCACAGGTTGAAAGCCCGTTGTTGACACGGGAGGATCAGGCGGATGAGCATAACCTGGACTACGTTGACAAGTTTGAGCTTCTTGTCCACCAGGGTTTGGACGCATGTTTGGAGTCCGGTCAGCTCTCCTTTTTTACCCCATGACAGGCCCGTCTCCTTCCAGGAGGTGAGCCGCGTAGGGGGTCCGGATTGAAACTCGGGGGCTGCGACCCGTTTGGGGTCGCGCGGCTCGGTGATGTAAAACCACCCCGATTGCCACCCCTTCAGTGTCTCCACAAAGGAGCCCTCGAGCCATAAGACGTTGGCCATCTTGCCCACCATGGAGCCTCCGCACTCCGCCTGGTTGCCGCGCACCACCTTTGGCTTGACATTGAAAGTCTTGAGCCATAGGCCGAAATGGGGGCGGATGCGGAGGAAAGCCTCGCACACGATGATAAACGCCGAGATGTTGAGGACAAAGTTCGGGGCCAGATCATGGAAATCGAGGCCATAGTAGAACATGAGCCCCCGGACAAATGGGTGTAGAGGGAAGCCCAGTCCGCGGAGGAAATGGGGGAGGAACACCACCCTCTCATAGGGCCTAGGGGTGGGGATGAGCTGCCCCTTTTCGGGAAGCCGGTACGCAATGTCATTAGACAAGTATCCGGCCTTCCTCGGTTTTTTGATGTGTCCCTCCATGATGGAGGAGACCATCCACTTGCCTCCCGCTCCGGACATGGCTGGAGAAGGTTGAGGTGGGGAGTGCGGACTTGGGCGCTGGAGCTCGAGTGCGCGAGGATGGATAAGCAGGGGAGGAAGAAGGCGTAGGTGAAAGGGTGGATCCTTATCCCCTTATATGGGTGGACGCAACTACGTGTCCCCACCAGCCTGGTAAAACTCGCTTATCTCCAAGCGCCGTAATCAATGGCGCGGTTGGGTTACCCACGCCCGTATTGATGAGAATCCTGGAATAAGGGGACACGATCTCTGCTTTAACAAGACGTGCCAAGGAAACCGCCTCGTATGACGCGCTGAGGTGGGATAATGAAACGACTCGGATAAAGGCTTGGCCGTGGTGTGTCACACTATGGAATACGTCAGCAGATTAGATTTGTGTAAATATTATTCTCTCTATGGCAATATGTGGAAACTTATTTTGCAGAGCCGGACACTATCTTTGTGTTCAAAATCTTCTATGAAGTACTTGGAGGAGGAACCCGCCTTGCAATGCCGAAGACAATCTGCGCGCCGGACTCGTCGTCATTGAAGCCTGGTTCAGGGGCTACTGAGGGAGTCCTGGATTAGGGGGTGTCCAGATGGCCGGACTATACCTTCAGCCGGACTCCTGGACTATGAAGATACAAGATTGAAGACTTCGTCCTATGTCCGGAAGGGACTTTCCTTGGCATGGAAGGCAAGCTTGGCGATACGGATATGCAGACCTCCTACCATTGTAACCGACTTTGTGTAACCCTAACCCTCTCCAGTGTCTATATAAACCGAAGGGTTTTAGTCCGTAGGACAACATACACAACGACAATCATACCATAGGCTAGCTTCTAGGGTTTAGCCTCTCCGATCTCGTGGTAGATCTACTCTTGTACTACCCATATCATCAATATTAATCAAGCAGGACGTAGGGTTTTACCTCCATCGAGAGGGCCCGAACCTGGGTAAAACTTCGTGTCCCTTGCCTCCTGTTACCATCCGGCCTAGACGCACAGTTTGGGACCCCCCTACCCGAGATCTGCCGGTTTTGACACCGACATCAACCATGGAGTCTTCTAGATTATACATGTGGCAAAATCTGGTGGAATCTAGATGATATCCAACGGCCAGTAGTGCTCAAATTTGCCATCTTTGGACCATCGGATTCGCCTCATCCAACGACCATCTTTCAAAGTTAAAGTTACCCGCACACAATATAAAAAATATATAAAATATTATATATAGGGGTATAGATATAGATATGTGATGCAAAAGCCGCCCATCATCTCCAATTAGAATAGTGTGTCCATGCACGGATGCGACGTGGCCAAATGATGTCTATCATCGGTATCTCAAATTCAAATCAGTCTGACCTTGTTCAATGTGTATACATTACAATATGCTCATTTCCAAACCACACCGTGCAGATCTCCGTTATATTCATGCATGCATGGGTTTCAAACATCAGGATCTCTTATTCAAATATTTGAATTCAGCTTTACATTGATTGTGACCTCACCTATTCAGCTATTCTTTTACACCCACACAGTAGTCTTCTCTTTATAATTGTACCACTAACCTTCTCTCGTGCATGCATGCACACACACTACCAGTCGGCATTATCCATCGCACGCATGCAATCTTTTTCTTCAGGTCGGCCTCCCATGAAGGCACACACCAACACACATCCCCCTCTCCATCATATCGGGCATTCTTTATCTCTCACGCGTGCATGCGCAATGATCAATGTTCCTCTATGTATGTGTGTATATAGCTAGGTCTTTCATAGTTTTCCACACAAACCGATCAATCGATATATCTAGTGAGGTCTCACCCTCTTTCCCACGTCCACATCGATCAATCTATACCTCTCTATATAGGATTAACATATATAGCTAATACACCCACATTAATTATGTATCCAACGTCCTCCTCTCATCATCCATGCCTTCTGCTTCATCTCTCAGACGCGTGCACAATGGCGAAGACAGGGGCAGTAAGGGCCCTGCCCCCCTCCCCCCTAACATCACTATATATCAAGGCTAATATGAATGTGATCATTAGACAATTGCTGCTAAAAATGGTTTAAGTTCATGAATTGACCCTCCTCATAAAGGATTAGCAATGCTTGGCCCCTAGCTCATTTATTTTTATGGCTCTGCCACTGCGCGCATCAGCGCACGTGTTTGCCCTCTCTCTCTAAATATCGATCTCGCACTTGTGCATTCCTTCATAGTCTCCCTCCACTCGGCCCCTCGCACCATCTTCTATCCCCCCACCGGATTTTGCCACATGTACAATCTAGCAGACTCCATGGTTGAACTTAATCATAATGCACAAACCTCAAAACAACAGTGGTTCTCTTTTTTTCTAGAATCTTCCGTATCATAACTGCCCAAACTTTTTTCTAGTTGAATTGCCATTATTTGTTTTTAGTTTATGCTTTACAATGCACAATTCCATGAATTATAAAATAGATTAAGGGCTTCTTTGATTCAAAGGATTCTCAAAGGAATTTTGGAGGATTCTAATCATTAGGAAATTTTCCTATCTTGGTTGTTTGATTCGTAGGATTGTAAACCATAGGAATTTTTCCATATGATTCATTTGCACTAGATTTCATAGGAAACATCCCATCCACTCAAACCTCTTTGAAAGAATTCTACGTTTTTTCTATGCATAATCAAACACTCGTACAATCCTATAGCATTCAAGACGACATTCCACTATAATCCCATGTTTTTCCTATTCCCGCGTTCTTAGCTTTTTTATAAAAAATAATTGATTTTGAATGAGATGAACTATAAGGATTAAACGAAGGGCTACATCAGGCATATATGACTTAGAGCTTACATGCTATAGTGTGGTATTTATTCATAATTTGGTTGTAAAATCTGATGCGTGCAATGCACGTGTACCTTACTAGTACTTCGAGTATGTGCAAAACATGTAAATTAGAATACCAATGGCACGCTACACAGTGTCTCTCTTACATTTCATGAAGCCATGTGGCACATGTGTAGGCGTTGTCGCGACCTCCTTGCATGGATTGATCACAGTGACGTGATGCTGGTTCTAGAAGAATGTACTCGTCCTCCCTGAGTCATACTGGCGGTACATGCACGAAGCAAAGATGTGCATGCACGCCATGCACGCAGTCATTCCTCGCACGCACACGCGGGTACACGGGCGGACGCAATTTTGTACCAAGATCCACCCCATGTGATAATTTGACGCGTGTAAAGTCGTTCACTTCATTGATGGTCAATTAATACAGTGCATGCAAATTGAGTGGACGTGAGGGCGGAAGAAAGACATTATTACTCCACTGCGCGCATGCGAGTAGTTAAATCATGGGTTGCTAGTAGTACTTCCATTGGTCTCCTTCGTATTTTGTGCCAATTTTTGACAGTAACATAATATTTACGTATTTGAGCAGTGTAGTAGTACTTGAAATTTATGTTCCACTAAACTCATCGGGAGCCGTTTCGGGCCTCGAAACCAAAACCATCAATTAATCTTTACCTTGTTCTCATCACATTCGAAAGCCTGCTCACACCTACTAATAGTACGTACCAAACCTGAACGTGTTCCCACTATGCAGGTATTAGTACTAGTGCTACTACTTAGGTTATAAAAAGGGGAACTACCTAACCGAAAATCACTCTACCTTTCCTCCTCATAAGTGCTTCTTCTTCGTCCGTCGTTGCCATGGCCGGTGAGCAGAGCTCTAGGTCGAGAACTACTCATAACAAGGGAGTGGCAACCAAGGCTGCGGAAAAAAAAGAGGGCTCGCCACCACGTAGAGACCTCGAAAGATCTCTCACGGGCAGGCAATGGCTCCCAGGAGCGCCCTAGCCGCGGAGGCGAACATGCCGAGCCGGCGGAGCTGGAGTCGTTATCCCTTGACGGCATGCCCGATTAGCTCAATAAGCAGAAGGAGTTCATCCAAGGCTTGATGGAGTTGCTGAAGGAGAGCCTCGACGACATGCCCGCTGAGCTCAATCAGCAGGGGGAGTTGACCGCCGGCTTGGTGATGCTGCTGAAGAAGAGCATTGCCTCGGAGAAGAAGGCGACCGGCGAAATCCTGCGACTTCGGGAGGACAATGCGAAGCTCTGCCACGAGATCGACCTGTTGAAGGAGAAGAATGCCGGCTGGAAGAAGCTGCATGAGAATAGTAGTTCCTCGTTGAAGATGCTGCAGGCCCTCGCCATGGAACAGAAGGAAGAGTTGGCGAAGCTCCGCATCGAGCACCCGGCTGTTGTCAAGGTACGTAATATGGCCGTGGAACAGATGATGAAGGCTTGCGTCGAGAAATGTCGCGTCATGGACACAATGATGAAGATGGCGGAGGAGACGCGCAAGGAGATGGAGGTCGTGGAGGCGATGAAGAAGCGGTTACGACTCTGCGGCAAATTAGATCATTTGGGGTGATAATCTTCCTTCTTCTTTTGCTCTTGTGTTTCATCTTTTGCTTCGGGTGTTTCACTGCACGTGTCACGTTCTCTGCGTGGCATGAATAGAACAATGTTTTTTTGAGGGAATGAATAGAACAATGCTAACAATGAGATGACTAGCAAATTAGATCATTTTTATCGCCATATGGCACTGGGCTGCCGTGTTTCGTGCTCCTCCATCGCAGTACTACTCCAGTGGAAAACTTGAGTATACCGCACGGTTCTTTGCTCCTCCTCGATCAAGTCGTCCGCGCATTTATACGAGCAGTCAAATCACAAGGCCCCGCCTTCCAGCAGTAATGAGCCGTCAAATCACAAAGGCCCTCGCCTCTCGTGAAACCGACGAAGCTAGACTGCCCCGCCCTCTAGCCTTTTAAAAAATGTATAGTTTTGTACAGCAGTAGTATCGATGGATTGCGCCATGGAGCAAAACTTGAAATTAAAAAAAAGGTGATACATATAGAGAGCGCTCGTCGCCAAATTATGCATATAGTACTATTAAAAAGGCTAGTCACAATAATGGTGTCCAGCACAACCCACCCCCCAAATAAAACTAAGAGGGTGCTTGGATACGTTTTAGTCCCATGACTAAAAGTAGTGGGACTAAAACATGCTAGCCTCACCCATGCTTGGATCCAAATACTAAAAAGGCTAAAATCAAGTTAATGAGCATTTATTATCCTCCAAACCTTCCAATCCAGAACTCGCCTGTGTTAAAGGAGAGGAGTTAAATGAGTAGTGAGAGGACTAATCCACATTTTAGTAGGGGTACCCCTGACTAAAAAAATTTAGTCTCAAGACTAGTTTTAGCCCCTCTTTAGTTAGGGGTGCTTGGAACTTTAGCCTCTTAAAGAGACTATTTTTAGTCAGACTAAAATAAGTCCCTTGGATCCAAGCACCCTCTAAGCATCCTAGAATTCTTTGACAAAACTAAGCACCCTGAAATTCTTTGACAACTAAACTGCTGGCTATATGATGTTGGCCATATATATTGTACGTATATAATGTGAAGAAACGAGTGGTAGTACTATACCAACTAAAAGATGAAATGTAAGAAATACTAGTATGTACGTACTAAAGAGTTAAAGTAACGAGAAGAGACATAACATAGTTCTGCTGGGGGCTCACCACAACACACCCCTCAAATTAAATTAAGCACACCTGAAATTAAACTTTGCAACTATTCCGGTAGACACTGCATTAGAACCACCATGAGCAACGACACAGCCACCTTACTCGGAGTCCTCGTCCACGTCCTTGACTTCGTCCTTGTCCCTCTTCCTCTTGGCCGATACTTCTTTGCTTGAACCGCACACTTGGCTGTTGCTCTTCATCCAACCCTTGTAGATATTGAAGCAAAGGTAGCCATCCATTGCAGCGTAGTGGATGTGGTCTATATCTAGTACATTCCGCTGCCATGCGTGACGATGAAACGTGTATGGAGGTTTCTCCAGTTTACCGTACGAAGGATGAACCATGGCTCTTGCCAGGGTCAGCATTGAAGGCTGACGAGCGGACACCAGCTGTCGGTGTCAAAACCGGTGGATCTCGGGTAGGGGGTCCCGAACTGTGCATCTAGGCCGGATGGTAATAGGAGGCAGGGGACACGATGTTTTACCCAGGTTCAGGCCCTCTTGATGGAGGTAAAACCCTACTTCCTGCTTGATTGATATTGATGATATGGGTAGTACAAGAGTAGATCTACCACGAGACCAGAGAGGCTAAACCCTAGAAGCTAGCCTATGGTATGATTGTATGTTATGGTTGTTATCCTACGGACTAAAACCCTTCGGTTTATATAGACACCGGAGAGGGTTAGGGTTACACAAGGTCGGTTACAAAGGAGGAGATATCCATATCCGTATTGCCTAGCTTGCCTTCCACGCCAAGTAGAGTCCCATCCGGACACGAGACGAAGTCTTCAATCTTGTATCTTCATAGTCTAACAGTCCAGCCAATGGAGATAGTCTGGCTGTCCGGAGACCCCCTAATCTAGGACTCCCTCAGTAGCCCCTGAACCAGGCTTCAATGATGATGAGTCCGGCGTGCAGTATTGTCTTCGGCATTGCAAGGCGGGTTCCTTCTCCGAATACATCACAGAAGAATTTGAATATGAGGATAGTGTCCGACCCTGCAAAATAAGTTCCACATTCCACCATAGAGAGAATGATATTTTTCGCAGATCTAATTTGCTGGCTTGTTTTGGCAGCATGACGTTACGTCATGGCCCGGTGATTATTCGAACCGTTTCTTTTAACCAGCCCCGCACATAACGCGAGGCAATTTTTCGACACGTCTTGTCAAAGCAGAGATCGTGTCCCCTTATTACGGGATTCTCATCAATACAGGCGTGGGTAACCCAACCGCGCCATCAATTGTGGCGCTTGGGGGATAAGCGAGTTTTACCAGGCAAGTGGGGATGCTTAGTTTCGTCCGCCCATATAAAGGGATAAGGATTCACCTTTCTATCCACGCCTTCTTCCTCCCTTACCCATCCGTTTTCGCACACTCGAGCTCTAGCGCCCAAGTCCGCACTTCCCACCTCGACCTTCTCCAATCATGTCCGGAGCGGGAGGCAGGTGGATGGTATCCTCCGTCATGGAGGGAGACATCAAGAAACTAAGGAGAGCCGGATACCTGCCCGACGACATCGCGCACCGGCTCCCAGATGAGGGGCAGCTCATCCCCACCCCCAGGCCCCATGAGAGGGTAGTATTCCTCACCCATTTCCTCCGCGGACTGGGGTTCCCACTCCATCCCTTCGTTCGGGGGCTCATGTTTTATTACGGCCTTGATTTCCACGATCTGGCCCCGAACTTCATCCTAAACATCTCGGTGTTTATCGTCGTGTGTGAGGCCTTCCTCCGCATCAAGCCCCACTTTGGCTTGTGGCTGAAGACCTTCAATGTCAAGCCGAAGGTGGTGGGCGGCCGCCAGGAGGAGTGCGAAGGCGCCATGGTGGGCAAGATGCCCAACGTAACATGGCTTGAGGGCTCCTTTGTGGAAACCATAAAGGGGTGGCAATCGAGGTGGTTCTATATCACCGAGCCGCGCGACCCTGCATGGGCAGTGGCCCCCGAGTTCTGATCTGGCATCCCCACGCGGCTCACCTCCTGGAAAGAGAAGGGCCTGTCCTGGGGTAGTCCGAAAGAGCTGACCGGACTCCAAACATGTATTCAAAACATGGTGGACAAGAAGCTCAAGCTTGACAACATAGTCCAAGTTATGCTCATTCGCTAGATACTCCCGTGCCAACAACGGGAGTTCAACTTGTGGGAGTTCAATCTGGCGCAGCACCGAACTCTGAACAGGCTCTTCGACACGACTCATGAAGACACTTGGAGGGTGCTGTTCAAAAGTGCTGAGGTCCCCCCCCCTATTACTGAGGATCGCGGAGCGCTGAAGCCAGTGCGGTAAGCTGCTTTAACTTTCATAGGATACTTATTTTTTTAATATAGATTGACTCTATGCGGGATCTAAACTCCCGTACCTTTGATAGGACTGGCAGAAGATGGTCGGACAGATCGAATGTCCGGCTCCTTTGCCCGAAGGCCCCGCAGACGCTCTTCTGGCGAAGATGTTGACTCCGGCCCCTTATACGGTGCCGGAGAAGACCAAGAAGGCCAAGGGAACCCGAAAGAGTTCCCGATGCCAGGCGTCGTCGGACTCACCGTCCGATGACTCTGCGGCGCACTCTTCCCCCGAAGACGAGGAAGAAGAAGAAGATGCTCCCCCACCGACTGGGGGAGATAAGAAAAGGAAGGCCACCCCAACCGGGGAGGCCGGAGGGTCCAAGAAGGGAAGGACTCTCCTTCCGGACGGTTCCACCGCCGCCGACGAAGGCGAAGACGAGTGGTTGCCCAGGGTCAAGCCCCCGGGGAGATCATAAGTATTTGGATACTAGAGTAACTCATAGGATTCCCTTGTCGCACTGCTTTCCCTAATGCCAAACGCAATTATGCAGGCCGCCACGAGCCAGTATCGATGTATCATCGGATGGCTCCTTGGGCTTGTCGGACATGGATAGCGATCCAGTCCCGACCGCCACCTCCCCTCATCCTGCCGACGACACCGAGGTGTTGTCTCAAGAGGCACCGGATCAAGGGGAGACAGTCCCGGAGGTGCCTCAAGGCGACCTTCCAGACTCCGGGAGCCGAGGGGACGGGGCCCCTGAGAGCTCCGAGTTTGGCTCTCAGCCGAACACCGCGCCGGAACCTCTAGCAGTTCCGGGCTCGGGCAGGCGGCCTCCATCTAAGAGGGGCAAGACGCCTGTGCCGGTGACCTCTGTCCATCCAGAGGCGCCGAACAATCTGCTGGAAGCGCTTCGTAGCACTTCCATCAACGAGGAGCACCACACTATCATGAGTGCGGTGATCCAGAAGGTTCAGTCCGCCAAGAGCGGATTGACTGAAGCCTGTGTGAGGGAGTCCTGGATTAGGGGGTGTTCGGGTAGCCGGACTATACCTTCAGCCGGACTCCAGGACTATGAAGATACAAGATTGAAGACTTCGTCCCGTGTTCGGATGGGACTTTCCTTGGCATGGAAGGCAAGCTTGGCGATGCGGATATTCAAGATCTCCTACCATTGTAACCGACTTTGTGTAACACTAACCCTCTCCGGTGTCTATATAAACCGGAGGGTTTTAGTCCGTAGGACAACTTCATCATACAACAATCATACCATAGGCTAGCTTTTAGGGTTTAGCCTCCTTGATCTCGTGGTAGATCTACTCTTGTACTACCCATATCATCAATATTAATCAAGAAGGACGTAGGGTTTTACCTCCATCAAGAGGGCCTGAACCTGGGTAAAACATCGTGTTCCTTGCCTCCTGTTACCATCCGGCCTAGACGCACAGTTCGGGACCCCCTACCCGAGATCCGCCGATTTTGACACCGACATTGGTGCTTTCATTGAGAGTTCCTCTGTGTCGTCGCTTTTAGGCCCGAGGACTCCTTCGATCATCAACAATGATGCAGTCCAGGGTGACTTTTCTCCCTAGACAGATCTTCGTCTTCGGCGGCTTCGCACTGCGAGCCAATTCGCTTGGCCACCTTGAGCAGATCGAAAGCTACGCCCCTGGCCATCAGGTCAGGTTTGGAAGCCTAAACTACACGGCTAACATCCGCGGGGACTTGATCTTCGACGGATTTGAGCCACAGCCAAGCGCGCCGCACTGTCTCGATGGGCATGATATAGCTCTGCCACCGAACAGCACCTTGGAGGCCGCACACGCATCGGTTCCGACCATTGATTCGGAGCCTACTGCACCGATCGAGGATCAGCGGTTGGCAGCTACCTCAGGGGCTGCGATCTCAGAGGCGATCGAGCCGAACTCTAGCCCTGCACTCCGCATGGCCCGTGACTCCGAGGAGCCGGATTCCTTTCCGAACTCCGAGCCCCTCGCGCCCCTGCCGATCGAATCCGATTGGGCGCCGATAATGGAGTTCACCGCCGCACACATCTTTCAGCACTCGCCCTTCGGCGACATCCTGAATTCTCTAAAATCTCTCTCTTTATCAGGAGACCCCTGGCCGAACTACGGTCAGCAAGGTTGGGATACGGATGATGAAGAAATTCAAAACCCGCCCACCACCCACTTCGTAGCCACTGTCGACGACTTAACCGACATGCTTGACTTCGACTCCGAAGACATCGACGGCATGGACGACGATGCAGGAGACGAACAAGAACCAGCACCTATAGGGCGCTAGAAGGCCACCTCATCATATGACATATATATGGTGGACACTCCAAAGGATGGAGATGGCGATGGAATAGCGGGGGACGATACCTCTAAGAAACAGCCCAAGCGCCGGCGTCAGCGGCGCCGCTCTAAATCCCGCCAAAGCAAAAACGGTGATTCCGGCACGGGAGATAATACTACTCCGGATAGCGCCGAAGAACACCCCCTCCGGCAAGATTCAGCACAGGAGGACAGAGAAGCCAGCCCTCACGAGAGGGCAGCGGACCAAGAGGTTGAGGACGATAATTATACGCCTCCCTCCGAAGACGAGTCAAGCCTCAATGACGACGAGTTCATCGTGCCAGAGGATCTCGCCGAACAAGAGCATTTTAAACGCAAGCTTATGGCCACGGCAAGCAGCCTCAAGAAAAAGCAGCAACAGCTTAGAGCTGATCAGGATTTGCTAGCTGACAGATGGACTGAAGTCCTTGCGGCCGAAGAGTACGAACTCGAACGCCCCTCCAAGAGTTACCCAAAGCGCAGGCTGCTACCCCGATTAGAGGAGGAAGCACCTACATCACCAGCGCATGACATGGCCGACCGGCCACCTCGTGGCCACGACAAAGAGGCCTCTTGGCCCTCCACTCAAGCCATGCCCCGACGCCGTGCCAAGCATACTAAGGCACGGGAAAATGCGCCTGACCTGCACAACATACTGGAGGACAAGGCAAGACAAACAAGATCGATCTACGGATCGCGCAGGCGCCCCACGGCACGTGACAGTGATCGTCACTCCAGATGCAATAAATCTGGCCGGGCCGAACTCAATAGACAAAGCTCCTTCGAGCTGCGTCGCGATATAGCTGTAGGGTCGAAAGTATGTCTAGAGGGGGGTGATTAGACTACTTGACCAAATAAAAACTTAACCTTTTCCCAATTTTAGTTCTTGGCAGATTTTAGCTAATTTAGGACAAGTCAAGCAATCATCACATGATTCAAGCAAGCATGCAAAGAGTATATAGGCAGCGGAAAGTAAAGCATGCAACTTGCAAGAATGTAAAGGGAAGGGTTTGGAGAATTCAAACGCAATTGGAGACACGGATGTTTTCCCGTGGTTCGGATAGGTGGTGCTATCCTACATCCACGTTGATGGAGACTTCAACCCACGAAGGGTAACGGTTGCGCGAGTCCACACAGGGCTCCACCCACGAAGGGTCCACGAAGAAGCAACCACCCACAAAGGGTCCACGAAGAAGCAACCTTGTCTATCCCACCATGGCCATCGCCCACACAGGACTTGCCTCACTAGCGGTAGATCTTCACGAAGTAGGCGATCTCCTTGCCCTTACAAACTCCTTGGTTGAACTCCACAATCTTGTCGGAGGCTCCCAAGTAACACCTAGCCAATCTAGGAGACACCACTCTCCAAGAAGTAACAAATGGTGTGTAGGTAATGAACTCCTTGCTCTTGTGCTTCAAATGATAGTCTCCCCAACACTCAACTCTCTCTCATAGGATTTGGATTTAGTGGAAAGAAGATTTGAGTGGAAAGCAACTTGGGAAGGCTAGAGATCAAGATTCATATGGTAGGAATGGAATATCTTGGTCTCAACACATGAGTAGGTGGTTCTCTCTCAGAACATATGACTTGGAATGGTGTGTGTGTTCTGATGGCTCTCTCCTCGAATGAGAAGGAGGTGGAGGGGTATATATAGCATCCACACAAAATCCAACTGTTACACAGTTTTCCAATCTCGGTGGGACCGAATCAATAAACTCGGTCGGACCAAAAATGTAAACCTAGTGACCGTTAGAGATTTTCGGTGGGACTGACATGCAACTCGGTAGGACCAATATGGTTAGGGTTTGGGCATAACGTAATCTCGGTGAGACCGATTACACAAACTCGGTGTGACCGAATTTGGTAATTAGCTAACCAGAGAGTTGGTCAGGCAAACTCGGTGGGACCGATTTGCTCTTTCGGTGAGACCGAGTGGAACTCGGTGAGACCGAAAGTTACAAAGGGGAAACACTGAGTTTACATTGCAATCTCGGTGGGACCGATTCGCTCTTTCGGTGAGACCGAAAAGTTACGAAAGGGAAACAGAGAGTTTGCAATCCCATCTCGGTGAGACCGAGATCCTTATCGGTAGAACCGAATTGCTAGGGTTTGGCAGTGGCTAATGACAAGTGAAACTCGGTGGCGCCGGATAGGAAGAATCGGTAGGACCGAGTTTGGCTTAGGGTTTAGGTCAAATGTGGATATGGGAAAGTAGTTGAGGGTTTTTGGAGCATATCACTAAGCACATGAAGCAAGAGGCTCATTAAGCAACACCTCATCCCTCCTTGATAGTATTGGCTTTTCCTAAAGACTCAATGTGATCTTGGATCACTAAAATATAAAATGAAGAGTCTTGAGCTTTTGAGCTTGAGCCAATCCTTTGTCCTTAGCATTTTGAGGGTTCCACTTTCACATCCATGCCATGCCAATCATTTAGCTTTCCTGAAATAATTATCTTGGAATAGCATTAGCTCAATGAGCTATATGTTGTTATGAATTACCAAAACCACCTAGGGATAGTTGCACTTTCAATCTCCCCCTTTTTGGTAATTGATGACAACATATAGATCAAAGCTTCGACAAATGATAATAAGCATGAAATATATCGTCGCTTTGAGAAGTATGTGATAAGTAAGAGCTCCCCCTAAATTTGTGCATATTTAAAATTTGCTTTGGACTGCAAATGCACAAAGAGTTAGAGTCATGGGTTACTCTTCCATGTCACATACATCTTGATGGAGCGCTTAAAATGATAAGAATGAAATACATGCACTCATCACCAATAGTGAATTATCACACAAGATAGATAGGATAATAGCAATAAGCAAGCATTAAGTGTAGCTTATGATCAAACACATGATCATCAATGTCTCACAAGCATAGTATCTTAAGCACTCAAAAGCAAACAAGTTCAAAAAAAAACACCGAATAAAGCAAGATAGAAAAAAGCAACACTCTCTCTCTCGAAGCCTATGATCTATACATCTTCTCCCCCTTTGGCAACAAGTTACCAAAAAGTTCCTAGAAAATGCATAGTGCTAGATCGACGCTCAGGCTTGATCTTCTGGTGGAGATGGAGTCCGGATCACTCCAAGGACGAAGGCTTCGGTAGATGCTGAAGTAGACGCTGGAGTTGGAGCTGAAGTAGATGCTGGAGCTGGTGGAACTGAGGCTGTGGCTGGTGCTAAGGTGGTGGCTCTTGTGTCAGCAACTGGCACGGCAGACGACCTCGGACCTCTTGGCACTCTGGCAAAGGCATGAGTGGTAGTCCTGCCTCTCCTCTCCTGCATGTCCTCCTGGAGCTGCTCCACTTCAGACTGAACTTCCGTTACTTTGACATCCAAGTCATAGAACTTCTGTTCCATGATTCTCTCTAGACTCTGCTGATTCTGAGTGAGGGTGGCCAGACTTTGCTCAATCCTCAACGTGGATGCAATCAAATAACTAAGCTGCTCTTGTTTAGTCTTCAAGAAATACTCAGATGCCTCCTCTTGGGTAGGCATCTTGGCAGCTTTCTCCTTCCTCGCCTTCTCCTTCTTTGCGTATGCTTGGGCAGATGATAGCTCGTTCTCAGTCATGACAACTTGATTGTCCTCAAAATCTGGACGGATGGGAAAATGTTCCTTGTCCAATAGATATATGCCTGTGCCCATCTTGGAGTTGATGAGCTCCTGAATTTGAGGGGCATATCTGCAACTCCTCTTCTGATCTGCTGCAGTCCTCTTGATTGTTTCCACTATGAGGCTCATCACCTTGAACTTTTGAGGCACATCAAACACATGTAGCAAGTTGATAGCATGGCCTCTGATCATCTTGTAATCTCCAGACTTGGGCAGTAAGGTGTGCCTTAGTATCCAATTGATCGTAGGCAGACCTGACAGAAGATAATGCATTGAGCCAAACTTGAAAGTATCAAGTGCTTCATTTGGGATCTCCTTGTACATATTGGACATTGAGTTGTGGTCCATCTTCTTCTTGGCATATATGTCCATGTCATCATCATGCTCCTCTGGGGCATTAATCAACTTTGCCCATTCCTCAACAGTGGATTGGTACCTCGTACCCTCAGACATCCATGTGATCCTCCCATCTGGAAAAAAGTGTGCCGTGGAGTAGAATTGCATGATCAGTTCCTCGTTCCACTTTGTGAGCTTCTGCCCAACAAAGTCAGCAACTCCACAAGCATTAAAGCTGTCATATACTCCTGGGTAGTGTTCCTCCTTCTCCCTCATGTAGGTCCAGTCGACCCATCTCATGTCACAGACAATTGGCTTCTTATCTAGCAAAACAGTCTCATAGAAATCCTGCTGCTCCTTGGTGTGAAACCTGTAGTCAACTGCTGTCCTTCTCCTTGAAGCATATGGGTCTGCTTCTCTCCACTTCCTCAGCCCTGAATCTCTCCTGAGCTTCATGTCCTCAGCCACAGGATGAGCATCGTTGTGGTCTGGGATCTTGGGCTTTAGCTTTCTCAGAATTTGCTCTTCATCCTCTTCTTCAGCAACAGTCTTAGGCACTGGGGCCTTGTTCTTCTCAGCTGCAGGAATGCTTCTTGTGTTCCTCTTTGGCTTTGGCTTTGGAGCTGGCTTGGCCTTGGAAGCAGCTCCCCCTGATTTTATGGCATCTCCCATTAGCTTGGGTGCCTTGGGTGCTGGTGCAGCTACCTCTTCTTCTTCTTCCTCTTCCATGATGGAAGCTTTGCCAAGCACTCTAGCCACAGTCTTCTTCACCCTTTCCTTTCTTTTCTTGCCCTCAGCTGCAACTGGCTCTATGGGCTTCTCAGTTGACATTCTGGCCTTTGACATTGGTTGCCTGCCTGCTGGCCTTTTGACTTTCAGCCCTGGCTTTGTGCCTTGAGCTGGCTCAACTCTCTTGGAAGTGGCCTCTTCCTCTGCCACATAGTCCTCTTCTTCCTATGTCTCGTGGCAGCCTTTGGCAAATTGCTAGGAGTGCTCCTGCTGCCTTCATCAGAAGAGCTGGAGGGACTAGTGCCCTCACTCATGTGCACCTGCTGCTCTGACATATTTTGGCTATCACTTTGATCAAACATGCTGCAAACTGACTGCTGACCCTGTGAATAGTTTATAGAAGAGATAGAGTGGATGAGCATCACAAAATGCAGAGATTTTTGCAAAAGAATGATCCAAAAACTTAGTTTTAGTTTCCCACTGAAATCATCTCGGATCTACTGATTTTTAAACTCGGTGATACCGAAGCAGTTTTGGCACCTGAACTGGTGAACTCGGTTGGACCGAGTCACAGTTTGGTGGCACCGAGACTGCTAGGGTTTCACTGAGTTCCAAAATCGGTCACACCGATAAGTAATTCTCGATCAGACCGGGTCTCACTTGTGCAATGGCATAAGCCAAATCGGTGGGACCGAGTTTTTCAACTCGGTGGGTCCGAGATGGTTTCGGCAGAAACCTAACCCTAAAATTTTCGAATCAAAGCTAATCTACGGGCGCATTGACTGGATAGGAGTGTTTCAATCGTGGCAAGAATCATGAAGAACACAATGTGCTAGGAAATGGACGGGGAATAGCACTGTGATCAAGTCCATACCCTAGTTCGGCGGAGACTTGCTACAGCGGCAACGGCGGGGCAGAATTCCCGTTGACGGCGACGGAGACCAGCGACTGGAGGCGGCTGGCGGCGAGAAGACGATCCGGAGACCACGAGGGCAGAGCAGGCTATCGCGCGGGCGAAGGGGTTCGGCGAAATTTCCAAATTTTTCCCGTGACTATATATAGCCCGACCCTGTCGGTGTGACCGAGTGGAACAACTCGGTGGCACCGAGATTCATAACTGCAGCAGTTACTGAAACTCGGTGTGACCGAAAGGTTCAAATCGGTTGCACCAAGATCGAAAACCTAGATCAACTTAATGATCTTGGTAGGACCGAAAGTGGAGTATCGGTCAGACCGAGAATCATAAAGAGGTTTTGGAAGTTTAAGTCTATGACGAATCGGGGACTCCGAGCGCTCCTCACACAGAGTGGTTCGAATCTGACTTGATCAAATTTTATGATGCAGCATGAATAGAGTTTGAGACGAGAAAAGCATAGATAGCTAGATGAGGTTCTTAGGCATTCTTGTCCATCCACTTGGCAAAAGAAGATAAAACCAAACAATCAAAACAACAAGTGGATGTCCTCGAATGAGTAAAATATGCAACCAGCATGCTCACACAATAAGATGGCAAATGAAATATGTGGCAAGGCATGCACAACCAATTCTAGCATCTATCAAGCAATTTGCGATGACTAGGTCATCTATATATGAGTATATTGACTTAGGAGTCAAGTGAGAACACTTGATCATAGGTCATACTCATCGTTTAAGCTCAAGTGGGGTTACCACTTTTACATAAAGCATTGTTGTGTTCACATCTTTAGAGTTGCTTTAGCTCAGTCTTAGAGTAAAGCTCCCCTTAGATGTGATATCCCCCATAAGAGGGATGAACTAACCTTGGGTTTTGTCGATGATGACTTCGTGTAGATATTGAAGATGTGGATGCTCAATGTTGATGTAGATCTCTTGGAGCTATCCATTTGAGTGAATTGCACTTTCAATACCTACATGTGTTAGTCCCACAAGGAACAAACAAGGATATCCATAGACATAGAGTGATGCACACAAAGATGATGTCCATGAAAACTTTTAGATTACCTTGTCCCTTGTCTTACCAACAAGAGGGTTTGTGACTCCTTGAACTAGTGCAAGATGTGGAAGTTGATTGCACTTGTTCTTGCCAAAATGATAAGAGTGAAGTATGTTGGCGGAGTCACCCTCAAGGACTCTCTAGTTCTTCTTCTTTCGGATCCACACCATCTTGATGGGAATCCTTGGAGTTGTAGTCGTACTTGATGAAGTGGAACTTGAAGTAGTCTTGGTAATCCACTTGACTAAGGTCTTTGGAGCTTCTTCAAATGCATCAATTTCCTCTTGAAGCTTGTCCTTGCCTTTTTGCTTGTAGTCTTGTGGTGGAAGATCATCTTGAGCTTGTGTCCCCTTGAAAGAAGTATCATACTTCTCTTGTTGAGGAATAAATTTTGTCTTGGGGTATTGATCTTCTTCCCACTCAACTCCATTGGCATTGAACTTTCATTCAAAACCAACACCTTGATTCTTCCGGTGCATTCCTTGCTTGCGCACAATTTCCTCGAATTGCTTACTCCCGGCAAGGCTTTTGTACACTCCTTTCTCTATAATTCCCTTCAATAAGCTATTTTCTTGCTCAAGTGTAACTTGGCTAAGAGAATCATTAGTGGAATCAAGAGAGCTACTAGAAGCAACAATATGGGATTTAGCATGATCATTGTTACTGCTAGAGGAAGAATCTTTCTTGTTCTTGTTACTAGTCTTGACTTGAGGCATGTAAGTGGATAAGAGTAAACGCTTGGCAATGTAAGAAGAACTTTTCTTGCGGAGATCATCATTGATTGCTTTTAAGAACTCATGCTCTTGCTCAAGATTGAGCTTTTCAAAGCGTAATTTCTCATGAGCTTTTAAAAGTTCTCGATGATCTTTGAAGATGGTTTCATGAGCTAACTTAAGAGTGTTTAGTTCTTTAGTTAGGGCCTCAATCTTCTCCTTATCATTGTCATTCGTTTTATCTTGATTAGCATGTTTAATTGACATTTCATCATAGTATTCATCACTAGAGTTGTCAACAAGCAAATCATCACCTAACAAGTCATCTTCCTCACTATTGAAATCAACATACTCGGGGTGTGTTACCTTAGGACCTTTGGCCATGAAGCATCTTCCAATTCCTTCATTTGGTGAGTCAAATATGTCGTAGGAGTTGGTTGACACAAGTGCTAGACCGGCAACACCTTCATCTTGAGTATCTTCGGAGTCGGAGTGATAACTTCTCTCGGAGTGGCTGTCGGAGTCGGAGCCGGATACCCATTCACCAACATGAGCTTGATGTCTTCATCTTATGTAGCTTCTTGATGATTTTTCCTTCCTTTCTGAATCCTTGCTTCTCCGTGAGTATCTTCGATCATAACGATCATCTCTACTCCTTCTCTCTCTTGGTGGTGATTCTTTGCTTCTTCTTTTTGGAGAATCTTCTCTTCTCTTGTAGGGAGCCGTACACTCATTGGAATAGTGTCTGGGTCTTCCACAATTGTAGCAGTTTCGCTCTCGACTAGAAGATCTTTTGTCATTGTAGGACCTTGACTTGGAGCTTCTATCTTTGCTTCTACTCTTGTAGAACTTGTTGAAGTTCTTCACCATTAAGCTCAATTCTTCATTGAAGTCTTGTTTCTCACTTGATGATGTAGGGGCTTCACATGAGGCTTTATAGGCACCACTTGATTTGTTGTGAAGTTCCTCTTTATCCTTAAGTGACATCTCATGAGCAACAATTCTTCCAATCACCTCTGTTGGCTTGAGATCTTTGTAATTGGGCATCATTTGGATCAATGTGCACACGGTATCATATTTTCCATCCAAGGCTCTTAGAATCTTCTTGATGATGAATTTATCGGTCATCTCTTCACTTCCTAAGCCGGCAATCTCATTTGTGATGAGAGCAAGCCTAGAGTACATTTCGGCGACACCTTCACCATCCTTCATCTTGAACTTGTCAAGTTGGCTTTGAAGCACATCCAACTTGGATTCCTTGACGGAGTAGATACCTTCGTGCATATCAATCAAAGTGTCCCAAATTTCCTTTGCATTCTCAAGACGGCTGATTTTGTTGAATTCTTCGGGGCACAATCCGTTGAAGAGAATATCACAAGCTTGAGCATTGTATTGCAACATCTTCAACTCATCTGCGGTAGCTTCACGGTTCGGTTCTCTCCCATCAAAGAAGTCACCTTGCAAACCAACACACACAATAGCCCAAATGGCGGGGTTATGTCCAAGAATATGCATTTTCATTTTATGCTTCCAACTAGCAAAATTAGTACCATCAAAGTAAGTACCTCTACGGTGATAATTTCCCTCGCTAGACGCCATACTCTCCTAGGTTGTGAAACCAAGGCTATGACCACCAAAAGCTATGGAGATCAAAGCAAATGGAGACCAAAGCTCTGATACCACTTGTAAGATCGAAAGTATGTCTAGAGGAGGGTGATTAGACTACTTGACCAGATAAAAACTTAACCTTTTCCCAATTTTAGTTCTTGGCAGATTTTAGCTAATTTAGGACAAGTCAAGCAATCATCACATGATTCAAGCAAGCATGCAAAGAGTATATAGGCAGCGGAAAGTAAAGCATGCAACTTGCAAGAATGTAAAGGGAAGGGTTTGGAGAATTCAAACGCAATTGGAGACACGGATGTTTTTCCCGTGGTTCGGATAGGTGGTGCTATCCTACATCCACGTTGATGGAGACTTCAACCCACGAAGGATAACGGTTGCGCGAGTCCACATAGGGCTCCACCCAAGGGTAACGGTTGCGCGAGTCCACACAGGGCTCCACCCATGAAGGGTCCACGAAGAAGCAACCACCCACAAAGGGTCCACGAAGAAGCAACCTTGTCTATCCCACCATGGCCATCGCCCACACAGGACTTGCCTCACTAGCGGTAGATCTTCACGAAGTAGGCGATCTCCTTGCCCTTACAAACTCCTTGGTTCAACTCCACAATCTTGTCGGAGGCTCCCAAGTAACACCTAGCCAATCTAGGAGACACCACTCTCCAAGAAGTAACAAATGGTGTGTAGGTAATGAACTCCTTGCTCTTGTGCTTCAAATGATAGTCTCCCCAACACTCAACTCTCTCTCATAGGATTTGGATTTAGTGGAAAGAAGATTTGAGTGGAAAGCAACTTGGGAAGGCTAGAGATCAAGATTCATATGGTAGGAATGGAATATCTTGGTCTCAACACATGAGTAGGTGGTTCTCTCTCAGAACATATGAGTTGGAATGGTGTGTGTGTTCTGATGGCTCTCTCCTCGAATGAGAAGGAGGTGGAGGGGTATATATAGACTCCACACAAAATCCAACCGTTACACAGTTTTCCAATCTCGGTGGGACCGAATCAATAAACTGGTCGGACCGAAAATGTAAACCTAGTGACCGTTAGAGATTTTCGGTGGGACTGACATGCAACTCGGTAGGACCGATATGGTTAGGGTTTGGGCATAACGTAATCTCGGTGAGACCGATTACACAAACTCGGTGTGACCAAATTTGGTAATTAGCTAACCAGAGAGTTGGTCAGGCAAACTCGGTGGGACCGATTTGCTCTTTCGGTGAGACCGAGTGGAACTCGGTGAGACCGAAAGTTACAAAGGGGAAACACTGAGTTTACATTGCAATCTCGGTGGGACCGATTCGCTCTTTAGGTGAGACCGAAAAGTTACGAAAGGGAAACAGAGAGTTTGCAATCCCATCTCGGTGAGACCGAGATCCTTATCGGTAGAACCGAATTGCTAGGGTTTGGCAGTGGCTAATGACAAGTGAAACTCGGTGGCGCCGGATAGGAAGAATCGGTAGGACCGAGTTTGGCTTAGGGTTTAGGTCAAATGTGGATATGGGAAAGTAGTTGAGGGTTTTTGGAGCATATCACTAAGCACATGAAGCAAGAGGCTCATTAAGCAACACCTCATCCCTCCTTGATAGTATTGGCTTTTCCTAAAGACTCAATGTGATCTTGGATCACTAAAATATAAAATGAAGAGTCTTGAGCTTTTGATCTTGAGCCAATCCTTTGTCCTTAGCATTTTGAGGGTTCCACTTTCACATCCATGCCATGCCAATCATTGAGCTTTCCTAAAATAATTATCTTGGAATAGCATTAGCTCAATGAGCTATATGTTGTTATGAATTACCAAAACCACCTAGGGATAGTTGCATTTTCAATAGCCCAATACAGAGGCGCCGCACACCCACTATGCTTCACAGAAGAAGTAATGGATCATAAAATCCCTGAGGGCTTCAAACCCGTAAACATCGAATCGTACGATGGCACAACAGATCCTGCGATATGGATCGAGGATTATCTCCTTCATATCCACATGGCCCGCGGTGATGATCTACACGCCATCAAATACCTCCCACTCAAACTTAAGGGACCGGCCGGCATTGGCTTAACAGCTTGCCAGCAGACTCAATCGGTTCTTGGGAGGACCTGGAAGCCACATTCCTTGACAACTTCCAGGGCACTTATGTGCGACCACCGGACGCCGATGACCTAAGCCACATAATTCAGCAGCCAGAGGAATCGGCCAGGCAATTCTGGACACGGTTCCTAACAAAGAAAAACCAGATAGTCGACTGTCCAGACGCAGAGGCCTTAGCGGCCTTCAAGCATAATATCCATGACGGGTGGCTTGCCCGGAACCTAGGACAGGAAAAGCCGAAATCTATGGCAGCCCTCACGACACTCATGACCCGCTTTTGCGCGGGAGAAGACAGATGGCTAGCTCGCAGCAACAATTTAACCAAGGACCCTGGTAATTCCAATACCAAGGACAAAAGCGACAGGTCGCGTCGGAACAAACAAAAGCGCCGTGTTAACAGCGACAGCAACGAGGATACGACAGTTAATGCCGGATTCCGAGGCTACAAATCCGGTCAATGGAAAAAGCCAATCAAAAGAAATACTCAGGGCCCATCCAGTTTGGACCGAATACTCGACCGCTTGTGCCAGATACATGGCACCCTCGAAAAGCTAGCCAATCACACCAATAAGGATTGTTGGGTGTTCAAGCAGGCAGGCAAGTTAAGAGCCGAAAACAAAGACAAGGGGCTGTATAGCGACAACGAGGAGGAGCCCAGGCCGCCGAACAACAGTGGACAGAAGGGATTTCCCCCGCAAGTGCGGACGGTGAACATGATATACGCAACCCACATCCCCAAGAGGGAGCGGAAGCGTGCGTTACGGGACGTATATGCGATGGAGCCAGTCGCCCCAAAGTTCAACCCATGGTCCTCCTGCCCGATCACCTTTGATCGAAGGGACCACCCCACTAGCATCCATCACGGCGGCTTCGCCGCATTGGTTCTAGACCCAATCATTGACGGATTTCATCTCACAAGAGTTCTCATGGACGGCGGCAGCAGCCTGAACCTGCTTTACCAGGATACAATGCGAAAAATGGGCATAGATCCCTCGAGGATCAAGCCCACCAAAACGACCTTTAAAGGCGTCATACCAGGTGTAGAAGCCAACTGTACAGGCTCAGTCACACTGGAAGTGGTCTTCGGATCTCCGGATAACTTCCGAAACGAGGAGTTAATCTTCGACATAGTCACGTTCCGTAGTGGCTATCACGCACTGCTCGGGCGAACCGCATTCACAAAACTCAACGCGGTACCGCACTATGCATACCTCAAGCTCAAGATGCCAGGCCCTAGAGGAGTAATCACGGTCAATGGGAACACTGAACGCTCCCTCCGAACGGAGGAGCACACGGCAGCGCTCGCAGCAGAAGTACAAAGCAGCCTCTCCAGGCAGTTCTCCAGATCGGCCTTCAAAAAGCCGGACACTGTCAAGCGCGCCCGGAGTACCCTACAACAAGACCGCCTGGCACGTTCTGAGCTAGCGTAGCAATGCGGCCCCAACCCTAGCCCTCGCGATATAGCGAAACCAGTGCTTCACGTACATAACTACGCTCTGGAAATACCATGGGCACAGGGGAAGGGGCACTATCACGGCACGCCCGAAATACGGCTTAAACCACACCAGGGGCTGCTGGATTCCTTTTTTTCTCTCTCTTTTTTTCTCTTACTCTCAGGACTCCATACTTCGGATGACCCGTTCGGCAATTCAACTGTCGCACAAACGATGCAAGATCCAGGAGAAAGCAGACAAGCCACGCCGCATTATGGAACTCCCAGGTGGTCTCTACTGCGAGCAGTATACCTATTTTTTAATACAATTCCGCGGCCTACCCCTGGCCAGGACATGTTAAATAGTCCAATTTCTTTGGCTTATCGCACTATTTGTATCGTTCCGCTTTCATAGCAGCCTTTCTATAAACAATGCATAGCTTTTTGTCTATTTTTTGCATTATCCTCTTTTTATATATATGTTTATCAATAACATGTTGCATCCGTACACTGTGGTATGGCAAAAATACGCCAGGCGCTTCAGTACCCATCAATATGGCGTGAGAAGTCCGTACACTTTCACAAGTGCGGCACCCTGAACTTATAGCACTATATGCATCGGCTCCGAATCATGATTTGGGTCAATAGTTGGGTTTGCCCGGCTCCTATGTTTTGGTGCCTTACATTCCGCTATATCGGCTAAGGTAGCACTAGGAGAACTACTGCGATTGTGCCCCAGTTGAGCTGGGCTGAGCACCTCAGCAGAGAAAGCTAAAACTGACTGTCATGATGAGGCGAGAGACCGGTCGTTGTTCGAGAGGTTTTTCGAGTCCTTAAAGACTTATACCGCTTCGAGCGAGGAACCGGCTTTGTCTGGCCAAGGCGTGGATAGCGCCCCGAACTCGGTCTTCTGAATACTAGGGGCTTCACCGAAATTTAAAATTATAGAGTTCTATGGCTAAGTGAGAGTGTTCAAGCATTATAGTCCGATTGCCTTGTTCGTTGTGCTGAGCGCCTCCCTCGACGGACCCAATCATGGGAAAAAGAGCGCTCAGGTTTATCCCGTACACCCCAGCACTAGTGGCATGGGGGCAGAAGCCGACGACTGGCCATCTCTCAATTTTTTGATAAACGGCCACACAGAAAGTAATATTTTAAATTCAAGCATTGCTTAGCGCATATGAACAAGTTTTCAGCGCACAGGATAACACGAGCGAGTTCATTCAAAAATTACATCCTTGGTGCATTCATCCGCCATAAGGCGGGCACCGGCCAGAACATCCTTGTAATAGTTCTCGGTCTTGCGATGCTCCTTCCCCGGCGGCGTCCCATCCCTCACAAGCTTATCACTGTCCAGTTTACCCTAGTGCACCTTTGCACGGGCAAGGGCCCTACGGGCACCTTCGATGCAGATGGAGCGCTTGATGACCTTGAGCCTTGGACAAGCCTCCACCAGCCGCCGCACCAGTCTGAAGTAGCTCCCAGGCAGGGCCTCTCTAGGCCACAACCGAACTATGAAGCCCTTCAGGGCCTGTTCGGCCGCCTTGTGGAGCTCGACCAGCTGCTTCAGCTGGTCGCTCAAGGGCACAGGGTGTCCGGCCTCAGCGTACTGAGACCAGAACACCTTCTCCGTCGAGCTACCTTCCTCGGCTCGGTAGAATGCGGCGGCATCAGATACGCTGCGGGAAAGATCTGCGAATGCCCCTGGAGAGCTCCGGATTCGGGTAATTAACAAGTAGTTTACTTTTATATGTCTGCTTTGCATAGAGAATGCCTTACCCGCCGCTATCTTTTTCACCGCATCCAATTCCTGGGGGGCCTTCTGGGCTTCGGCCTTGGCAGATTTGGCAGTTTTAAGGGCCGCAGCAAGGTCAGACGCTCGCGTATTCGAGTCGAGCTCCAAACTCTCATGTTTTTTCATGAGAGCCTGAAGCTCTTGCTGCACCGCACCGACCTGCGCCTCAAATTTCTCCCGCTCGGTGCGCTCCGTGGCCGCTCTCTTCTTGGCCTCGGACAGCGCCTGCTTGAGGGTCGCCACCTCAGTTGTGGCCCCTACAATAAGCAGTATACTCCTGTCATTTTTTGCAATTGCGTCTTCTTATAGGCATTTTTTCTATAAGGTATCTCTTACCTTCTTTCTCCTCGAGCTGTCGTTTGGCAAGGCCGAGCTCTTGCTTGGTCTGCTCGAGGCCCTGCTTCAGGGCACCCACCTCCGCAGTCAGTGCGGCGGTGGCCAGCAGCGAAGCCTGCATACGTATATTGACTCTTTTTTAGTTAGACTCCTGTGATATTTAATAGATCCTCCATTCGGCTTTTCTTTCCGAATTCCAAATAGAGCATCAGGGGCTACTGTCTATGCGGTAATATTTTTACATATTTCTACTTACCTCGAAGCCTGTTAGAAGGCTAGTACAAGCTTCAGTAGGTCCGCTTTTGGCGGACCGAACCTTCTGGACCACCGTACTCATGATGGCACGGTGCTCCTCGTCGATGGAGGCGCCCTTAAGCACCTCCAGCAGATTGTCCGGCGCCTCCGGTTGGACGGAGGATGCCGGCTCAATAGGCTTGCTCCTCTTGGCAGGAGTTCGCCTGCCGTGGTCCGGAATAGTTGATGATTCCGGCGCGGTGTCTGGCTTAAAGCCGGACTTGGAGCCCTGGGGGGTCTTGTCCCCTTTACTCCTGGAGTTTGGGAGGTCTCCTCGCGGCTCCTCCTGGACCACCTCCTCTTGCCCCAGAGCTTGTCGCGACGCCACTTCGGCGTCATCCGCAGCACAGGGGGAGGCAGCGGGCGGAACTGAATTCACGTCCGATGAATCCAGGGAGCCGCTCGATGACTCATCGAGCCCGTCCTCGGGCGGGCTGCATGATTATATTCGACATTAGGGAAAGCTGCGCAACAAAAGGAATATCATGAGTTACTCTGGTATCCGAACACTTATGATTTCGCCGGACGCTTGGCCCTGTCCGGCCACTCCTCTTCATCCTCGTCGGCGTCGGGGGCGTAGTCCGGCAGAGGGGTTTTCCTCTTCTTGGACCCTTCGGCCTCCCCTACTAGCGCGGCCTTCCTCTTCTTTCCTCCCCCCGCTGGAGGGGGAGAGGTCTCTTCTTCCTCCTCCTCGTCTTCACAGGAGGAGTGCGTCTCGGACTCATCGGACGACGAGTCCGACACCACCATATGCCGGGAACTCTTTCGAGTCCCCGTGGCCTTCTTCTTCTTGGCCTTCTTCTCCGGCACCACATAAGGTGCCAGAACTAGCAGCTTCACTAGGAGAGCAGGGCCTGGGTCTTTGGGTAAGGGAGCCGGACAGTTAATCAGTCCGGACTTCGTCTGCCAATCCTGTCAAAGGTGAGGGAGTTTAGATCCCGCATAGAGTCAAACTATGAAGAAAACTTAACATCTTGTAAAGGATGAAAATATTTTACCTTGCTAGCAGGACGCTGCGAGCTGAATCCGCGGTCTTCGGAGGCGGATGTGGGAGCCTCGGTGCCTTTGGTTAGCCCCTTCCAGACATCTTCGTACGTCGTGTCGAAGAGCCTGCTCAGAGTTCGGTGCTGCGCCGGGTTGAACTCCCACAAATTGAAGTCCCGTTCTTGACACGGAAGGATCCGGCGGACGAGCATGACCTAGACTACGTTGACAAGCTTGAGCTGCTTGTTCACTAGGGACTGGATGCATTTTTGCAGTCCAGTCACCTCTTCTTCGTCGCCCCACGACAAGCCCGTCTCCTTCGAGGACGTGAGCCGCGTAGGGGGTCCGGATCGGAATTCAGGGGCTGCGATCCACTTCGGATCGCGTGGCTCGGTGATGTAAAACCACCCTGACTGCCACCCCTTCAAGGTCTCCACAAAGGAGCCCTCGAGCCATAGGACGTTGGCTATTTTGCCCGCCATGGCACCTCCACGCTCCGCCTGGTTGCCGTGCACCACCTTTGGCTTGACGTTGAAAGTCTTGAGCCAGAGGCCGAAATGGGGGCGGATGCAGAGGAAAGCCTCGCACACGACGATAAACGCCGAGATATTGAGGATGAAGTTCGGGGCCAGATCGTGGAAATCTAGGCCATAGTAGAACATGAGCCCGCGGACAAATGGGTGGAGAGGAAAACCCAGTCCACGGAGGAAGTGGGGAAGAAATACTACCCTCTCATGGGGCCTTGGGGTGGGGAGAAGCTGCCCCTCCTCAGGAAGCCGGTGCGCGATGTCTTTGGACAGGTATCCGGCCTTCCTTAGCCTTTTGACATGGCCCTCCATGACGGAGGAGACCATCCACTTGCCTCCCGCTCCGGACATTGTTGGAGAAGGTTGAGGTAGGAAGTGCGGGCTTGGGCGCTGGAGCTCGGGTGCGCAGAAGATGGATAGGCAAAGGAGGAAGAAGGCGTAGGTAAAAAGGTGGATCCTTATCCCCTTATATGAGTGGATGCGACTATGCGTCCCCACCAGCCTAGTAAAACTCGCTTGCCTCCCAAGCGCCATGATAAATGGCACGGTTGGGTTACCCACGTCCGTATTGATGAGAATCCCGTAAATGGGGGACACGATCTCTGCTTTGACAAGACGTGCCAAGGAAACCGCCTCGCAAAACACGCTGAGGTGGAAAAGTGAAAACAATTTGAATAAAGGCTTGGCCTTAGTGTGATGTCGCACTGTGGAATACGTCAGCAGATTAGATTTGTGTTAATATTATTCTCTCTGTGGCAATACATGGAAACTTATTTTGCAGAGCCGGACACTACTCTTGGTGTTTACAAACTTTTATGAAGAATTTGGAGGAGGAACCCGCCTTGCAATGCCGAAGACAATCTATGCGCCGGACTCGTCGTCATTAAAGCCTGGTTCAGGGGCTACTGAGGGAGTCCTGGATTAGGGGGTGTTCGGGTAGCCGGACTATACCTTCAGCCGAACTCCAGGACTATGAAGATACAAGATTGAAGACTTCGTCCCGTGTCCGGATGGGACTTTCCTTGGCGTGGAAGGCAAGCTTGGCGATGCAGATATTCAAGATCTCCTACCATTGTAACTGACTTTGTGTAACCCTAACCCTCTCCGGTGTCTATATAAACCGGAGGGTTTTAGTCCGTAGGACAACTTCATCATACAACAATCATACCATAGGCTAGCTTTTAGGGTTTAGCCTCCTTGATCTCGTGGTAGATCTACTCTTGTACTACCCATATCATCAATATTAATCAAGCAGGACGTAGGGTTTTACCTCCATCAAGAGGGCCCCAACCTGGGTAAAACATCGTGTTCCTTGCCTCCTATTACCATCCGGCCTAGATGCACAGTTCGGGACCCCCTACCCAAGATCCGCCGGTTTTGACATCGACACTGTGCCAGCCTTCCAACAAGCTTCGAGGTAAGTGTTTTAAAATGTAGTAGAAATATCACCGCATAGACAGTAGCCCCTGATGCTTTGTTTGGTGTTCACCAAGAAAAGCCGAACAGAGGATCAAATAATATTGCAGGAGTCTAATATAAGTATGTCAATATGCATATGCAGGCTTCGCTGCTGGCGTCCGCCGCACTAACTGCGGAGGTCGCTGTACTGAAGCAGGACCTCGAGGGGTCCAGGAAAGAGCCCGGCCTTGCCAAGAGGCAGCTCGAGGAGAACAAGGGTAAGTAATACCATGTCTTATGTATGTATATATATATAAGAGGACGCGATTGCAAAATGACAGGATCATCGTATGTTTGCCAGGGGCCACGACCGAGGTGGCGACCCTGAAGCAAGCGCTAACCACGGCCGAAGATACAGCAGCCAAGGAGCACACCGAGCGAGAGAAGCACGAGGCTCGGGTGGGCGAGGTGCAGCAAGAGCTCCAGGCTCTTGTGGTGAAGCATGAGGCGTTGGAGCTTGACTCCAAGACGCGGGAGTCTGAGCTTGCCGCGGCCCTCGAGAGTGTAAAAAGTGCCAAGGCCGAAGCCCAAAAGGCCCTCCAAGAGATTGACACGATGAAGAAGATAGCGGCGGGTAAGGCTTTCTATATGCAAAGCAAGCATGTAAAAGTAAATTACCGATTACTTACCTGGATCCGGAGCTCTTCAGGAGCATTCGCAGATTTGCCTTGCAGTGTGTCCGATGCCGCATAATTTTACCAGGCCGAGGAAGAAAGCTCGACAGAGAAGCTGTTCTGGTCTCAGTATGCTGAGGCCGAACATCCGGTGCCAATGAGCGACCAGCTGAAGCAGATGGTCGAGCTACATAAGGCGGCCGATCAGGCCATGAAGAGCTTTATAGTCCGGTTGTGGCCTGGCGACGCCCTTCCGAACAGCTTCTTCGGCCTGGTGAGGCGGCTTGTGGATGCCTGCCCGCGGCTGGAGGTCGTCAAGCGATCTGTCTGCATTGAAGGTTCACGTCGGGCTTTCGCCCGTGTGAAATTGCAGTGGGTCAAGCTAGGCGCCGTGAAGCTGATCAAGGAGGGGCCGCCAGAGGGCAAGGAGCACCGCCACCCCGAGATGTACTACGAGGGTGTTCTGCCGGGTGCCCATCTTATCGCGGATGAGTGTTTGAAAGATGTAATATTTGAATGAGACTTGCTCGTTTTATCCTGTATGTATGAAAACTTCTTTCATATGCGCTATGCAATGCTTGGAATTTAAAATATTACCTTCTGTTTGGCTGTTTATCCAATCTGAGAGATGGCTAGTCCTCGGCTTCTGCTTGAACACCCAACAATCCATGTTGGTGTGATTGGCTGGCTTGTCTGGGGTGCCGTGTATTTGACACGAGCGATCGAGTATACGGTCCAAGCTGGACGGACCTGGCGTACTTTGTTTGAATGGCTTTTTCTGCTGACCGGGTTTAGAGCCTTTGAATCTGGCATTGACTGTCGTATCCTCAGTATTTTCGCTGTTAATGCGGCGCTTATGCTTGTTGCGGCGTGACCTGCTATTGCCGTCCTTGGTATCTGAGGTACTATGGCTCTTTGATATGTTATTACTACGATCCAGCCAACTGTCTTCTCCCACACAAAAGCGGGTCATGAGCGTCATGAGAGCTGCCATAGATTTCGGCTTTTCCTGACCAAGGTGCCGGGCTAGCCACTCGTCTTGGATGTTGTGCTTGAAAGCCGCTAAGGCCTCCGCATCCGGACAGTCGACGATTTGATTTTTCTTTGTAAGGAACCGAGTCCAGAATTGCCTAGCCGACTCTTCTGGCTGCTGAATTATGTGGCTCGAGTCATCGGCGTCTGGTGGTCGCACATAAGTGCCCTGAAAGTTGTCGAGGAATGCGGCTTCCAGATCTTCCCAACAGCTAATGGAGTCCGCTGGCAAGCTGTTAAGCCAATGCCGCGCTGGTCCTTTGAGCTTTAGTGGGAGGTATTTGATGGTGTGTAAGTCATCGCCGCGGGCCATGTGGATGTGGAGGAGGAAATCCTCGATCCATACTGCGGGATCTGTTGTGCCGTCGTATGATTCAATATTTACAGGTTTGAAACCTTCTGGGAATTGATGTTCCATTACTTCATCTGTGAAGCATAAGGGGTGTGCGGCGCCTCTGTATTGGGCTATATCGCGACGCAGCTCGAATGGGTCTTGCCCGCTATGTTCGGCCCGGCCGGATTTGCTTTTACTGTATCCGGCGTGACATTTGTCGTCTCGCAGAGTGGTGCGCCCTCGTGATCCGTAGATCGATCTTGAATGCTTTGCCTTGTCCTCCAATATGTCTCGCAGGTCTGGCGTATCTCCCCATGCCTTTTTATTTGAATGGCGTTGGGGTGGAGGCTGAGCTTTTGGCTGGAATGCCTCTCTATCGCGGCCACGAGGTGGCTGATCAGCCGTATCATACGCTTCTTCCTCCAGTCGGGGTAGTAACATGCGCCTTGGGTAACTCTTGGAGGGGCGCTCGAGTTTATATTCCTCGGCCGCGAGGACTTCAGTCCATTTGTCAGCTAGCAGATCTTGATCAGCTTGAAGCTGCTGCTGCTTTTTCTGACTATTTGCCGTGGCCATAAGCCGGCGCTTGAAGCGCTCTTGTTCGACGGGATCCTCTGGTACGGCGAATTCATCGTCGCCGAGGCTTGCCTCATCTTCGGAGGGGGGCATGTGATTGTCATCCTCCTCCTCTCCGTCTGCCGCTCTCTCGCTAGCTCCTCCATCCTCCTGCTCTAAATCTTGCTGGAGGGGTTTGTTGTTGTCTTCGGCACTATCCGGAGTGTTATTATCTCCTGTGCCGGTATCGCCACTTTTGCTTTGGCGGGACTTAGAGCAGCGCCGCTGACGTCGGCGTTTAGGTTGCTTCTTGGAGGGGTCATCCTCCGCTATCCCGTCGCCATTGCCTTCTTTGGGTGTATCCACCATGTATATGTCATATGATGAGGTGGCTTTCCAGTGCCCTATAGGTGCTGGTTCATGTTCGTCTCCTACATCGTCGTCCATACCATCGATGTCTTCGGAGTCGAAGTCGAGCATGTCGGTTAAATCATTGACAGTGGCTACGAAGTGGGTGGTGGGTGGGCGTCGAATTTCTTCGTCGTCCGCATCCCAATCTTGTTGGCCATGATCCGGCTAGGGCTCTCCTGACAAAGAGAGAGACCTTAGTGAATTCAAAATGTTGCCGAAGGGCGAGTGCTGAAACATATCCGCTGCGGTGAATTCCATGATCGGCGCCCAATCGGATTCGATTGGCAGGGGCGCGGATGGTTCGGACTCCGGGAAAGAGTCCGGCACCTTGGAGTCACGGGCTGCGCAGAGGGTTAGGCTGGTGTTCGGCTCGATCGCCGTTGAGACTGCAGCCCCTGAGGCGGTGTCTAACCACCCGTCCTCGACTGGCACAGTTGGCTTCAAGCTAAGGGTCAGAACTGATGCGGGCGCAGCCTCTGGGGTACTGTTCAGCGGCAGAGCTAGGTCATACCCATCGCGACAGTGCGGCGCGCCCGGCTGTGGCTCGAATCCGTCGAAGATCAAGTCTCCGCGGATGTCGGCCGTGTAGTTCAAACTTCCAAATCTAACCTGATGGCCAGGGGCGTAGCTTTCAATCTGCTCCAGATGGCCAAGCGAATTAGCCCGCAGTGCAAAGCCGCCGAATACGAGGATCTGTCCGGGGAGAAAAGTCTCACCCTGGACCGCATCGCTATCGATGATAGTAGGAGCCATCAAGCCTAACAGCGACGACACAGAGGAGCTCTCAATGAAAGCACCAATGTCAGTGTCAAAACTGGCGGATCTCGGGTAGGGGGTCCCGAACTGTGCGTCTAGGCCGGATGGTAACAGGAGGCAGGGGACACGATGTTTTACCCAGGTTCGGGCCCTCTTGATGGAGGTAAAACCCTACGTCCTGCTTGATTGATATTGATGATATGGGTAGTACAATAGTAGATCTACCACGAGATCAGAGAGGCTAAACCCTAGAAGCTAGCCTATGGTATGATTGTATGTTATGGTTGTTGTCCTACAGACTAAAACCCTTCGGTTTATATAGACATCGGAGAGGGTTAGGGTTACACAAGGTCGGTTACAAAGGAGGAGATATCCATATCCGTATTGCCTAGCTTGCCTTCCACGCCAAGTAGAGTCCCATCCGGACACGAGACGAAGTCTTCAATCTTGTATCTTCATAGTCTAACAGTCCGGCCAATGGAGATAGTCCGGCTGTCCGGAGACCCCGTAATCCAGGACTCCCTCACCAGCCAATTCTTCTGGAGGTCGAAGGTGTTGCCTACAACGAGGCCTATCCGATGCAGGACTTCTTTGTTGTTACCAAAGTCTACAGTAACGAATTTGACTAGGTTGCTCTCGAGGAAGTCCTTAAAATCCTGGCACTCAACGCCAGCATGGCATATGTGGTAGACCGAGCATAAGTCATGCACGCAAACCTGGATCACAGCGGGCTTCTTCCTCTCTTCGTCCTTTAGATCCTTCTCTCGTCCAAGGACTGTGGTGTACTCAACATCTAGCCCAGCGACCCACTCATCATCTGAGTCTTCGAACATGCGTCTGAAGCGAGAAAGGCATCCTTTCACCGTCGCGGAAGAACGGGTGTAGATGACATCGAACTCATCACTGGTGATGGTTCTAACCTTGTACTCACCGCCAATCATGGAGATTTGGGACACCATGGATTTGGGAGGAGGGTTAGGATTAGTGGAACTGCGGTAATGTGAATGGACGGGACGACTAGGAGCGAACCGTCGTAGTATTGAAGGACGTGCGGGGATGAGTAGGAGCGAACTGCCGGCGTGCGAACGGCAGGGTAGTGGCTTTCCATTCTCCCATGATACGGGCTTTCGAGAGCCCTTGGATCTAAGATCGAACGGTTGCATGGCATGATTCTAGACCTATGGGTGAATATCCTATCCTGGAGGGTTATTCTGCAAATTTTCAGCAACTTAGCATGCGACCATTTGATCTCAGATCCAAGGGCTGCCAGCAGCCCGTATCATGGTCGCGCCTACCACGACCGTCGCGTCGCTCGCGCGGTCGCGCCCTTGGAGATTTAACATGGTGCGTTAGGCTATCTGATGTTGGCATGTCATACATAGTCATCACTTAGTCACTCATACTACAACAAGGTTGGCTATAAGTGTATTTTTTACTCCTCTCTATCTCTTTCTTCGTACTCAAAGAAGAAACGGTGCTAAGCGTGTGTATTTATTGCATTTGCCAAGGAGTGACCTCTTCCAATGAAATGGTGTTGCTAAGTTTGCTTCATTTAATTAGCTATAGGCTCAAAATTGTCTTTTCACCTAGGTACACGCGCTTAGCACCGTTTCTTCCTTGGGTCACCAAACTAGTCTCTCTCTCTTCTTGATTAACTTGCCACATCAGACTTTATGCTTATGTGGCAAGCTGAAGCACCTGTAGGAGCAAGTAAAACTAAGTACAATAGTGCGCTTTACATGCCATTTTTGCATATGTGGAGGAAAGAGAGGCAAGGAAAAAGTGGAGAAGTGGGCTCTCATGCAAGAGCCGGCCTCTACTACATGGTGGAGCATTGGGAGAGGCACCTGTATGGAGGTGGTCAGGAATCAGGGAGACTCATGCCGGTCGTAGCACCGCAGTTAAAATGATAATGGCAAGTCAAATCACGGGGCCCCACCTGTCCAGCAGTAACTCGCTGTCAAATCACGCAGCCCTACGTTTGCAGCAGCCTACTCCCTCGTCTTCTCGCGTCTCTGTCGAACCGACTAGGTGGAACTGCCCCACCGCCTACCGCGCAGGAAAAGCCCCGCCCTCGACTTTTAAATAGTATACAGTATACTAATTTTGTATCCATGGATTGTGCCCGCGCCATGGAGCAAAGCGTCTAGAAAATGGAGGAGAGATGGTGGTCTTGCAATAGAGAAGAGGGAGAGGCGAGACGGTGGTTTTGGAATGGAGATGATGGAGAGGAGAGGAGGTGGTTTTGCAATGGAGAAGAGGGAGAGGAGCGTGCGGCAGCGATTTAGGATTGGACGAGAGGGCTGACGCGCTCTGACTGGATCAAAATCAAAATCAATTTGGTGACATGCATTCACATTTTGCTTGTCAAATACAGTACGTGGTCAAACTTTGACCCAAAATACGCGAAACAACAAAAAAATACTTCCAAGACCAACGCCGCTCTTCCGCTCTTCTCCTCTTAAACCACCGCCGCTCCTCTCCTGTTCCAATCTAAATGCAGCGCCGCTCCTCTCCTCTTCCATTTAAAAACCACCGCCCCTCCTCTCCTGTTCCAGTCCAAAACCAGCGTCACTCCTCTCCCGTTCTAATCCAAAACCAGTGCTGCTCCTCTCCTCTTCCATTCAAAAACCATCGCCGGCGAGTGAAGGTGCTGTGGAGAAGTAGATCGATGGAGGAGTACAACCGATACGTGAGGATCGCAGACGGGGACCTTGTGAAGCTAGCTAGGATGTTGGAGATACAGTCTTGGTTTGACAACAAGGACCAACTAGCGGTGACGGCAACATCCATGGCCAAATATCTACAACAGAGCGAAAAGGCGGCGATACTCCCGGAGGGAGTCATGTCGGAGTACATAGAGCTGCTCCTCTGGGCCATGGAGCAAACAGATTCACCGAATCCGATCGTGAGAGAGAGGTGGTGGGAGTATCGATGTCAGGACCCCGATTCCAAGTCACATCGATCTAGCTGGTAACACTTCATATCACTTTGCGGCCTCACGCACGGTATTCCCACGGGTGTCGCCTTACCATGGCCCGAGACCGTTCGCGCCTTTTGGCTCACGTATATGATAGTGTCGCTAGCATCCATATGACAGGGAACCCGGGCCGACATGGCTAGTCGTGAACCCAAAGCGGCACCAACCTATGGGGACAGGCATACATGAATCACATCGAGCATGTCGGTCAGCAGTGTGTGAATCCGGGCTGTAGCACTGGGCTAACAGGACTCCGGGAACCCGGGCTGTAGCAGGCTAGGCAGGACTCCGGATGTCACCGCGTGACATTTCCCCGAGTGGACAGACACAGGAACCAAGTGAAACACATGACGGCCAGTCAAGTGTCCAGAGCAGTAGTGCTGGGCTAGCAGGACTCCGGTGAACCAGGCTGTAGCGGACTACTATGGCTCATGGAAGCACTAGACTACATTTCCCCATAAGAGAGGCTGCCAAGGATAAACAACTAGATTGTCGGATCCCACACATACCAAGCATTTCAATCATACACACAATATACCCTAAAAACATCCGGGAGCAGAATAGATCGGGAGTTCCACCGCCAGAAGCCTCTGTAGCCACCGAAAGCCAATCTAGACCCATTCCGGCACCCTGCCGGAGGGGGCAATCCCTCTCCGGTGTCCATCTTCATCATCCCGGTGCTCTCCATGACGAGGAGGGAGTAGTTCTCCCTCGGGGCTGAGGGTATGTATCAGTAGCTATGTGTTTGATCTCTCTCTCTCTCTCTCGTGTTCTTGAGGTGATACGATCTTGATGTATCGCGAGCTTTGCTATTATAGTTGGATCTTATGATGTTTCTCCCCCTCTACTCTCTTGTAATGGATTGAGTTTTCCCTTTGAAGTTATCTTATCGGATTGAGTCTTTAAAGATTTTAGAACACTTGATGTATGTCTTGCCATGCATATCTGTGGTGACAATGGGATATCACGTGATTCACTTGATGTATGTTTTGGTGACCAAATTGCGGGTTCCGCCCATGAACTTATGCATAGGGATTGGCACACGTTTTCGTCGTGATTCTCCGGTAGAAACTTTGGGGCACTCCTTGAGGTTCTATGTGTTGGTTGAATAGATGAATCTGAGATTGTGTGATGCATATCGTATAATCATACCCACGGATACTTGAGGTGACATTGGGGTATCTAGGTGACATTAGGGTTTTGGTTTATTTGTGTCTTAAGGTGTTATTCTAGTGTGAACTCTAGGGATGTTTGTGACACTTATAGGAATAGCCCAACGGATTGATTGGAAAGAATAACTTTGAGGTGGTTTCATACCTTACCATAATCTCTTCGTTTGTTCTCCGCTATTAGTGACTTTGGAGTGACTCTTTGTTGCATGTTGAGGGATAGTTATGTGATCCAATTATGTTATTATTGTTGAGAGAACTTGCACTAGTGAAAGTATGAACCCTAGGCCTTGTTCAACGCATTGCAATACCGTTTACGCTCACTTTTATCATTAGTTACCTTGCTGTTTTTATATTTTCAGATTACAAAAACCATTATCTACTATCCATATACCACTTGTATCACCATCTCTTCGCCGAACTAGTGCACCTATACAATTTACCATTGTATTGGGTGTGTTGGGGACACAAGAGACTCTTTGTTACTTGGTTGCAGGGTTGCTTGAGAGAGACCATCTTCATCCTACGCGTCCTACGGATTGATAAACCTTAGGTCATCCACTTGAGGGAAATTTGCTACTGTCCTACAAACCTCTGCACTTGGAGGCCCAACAACGTCTACAAGAAGAAGGTTGTGTAGTAGACATCAAGCTCTTTTCTGGCGCCGTTGCCGGGGAGGTTAGCGCTTGAAGGTATATCTTTAGATCTTGCAGTGGAGTCTTTTAGTTTCTTGTTTTTATCACTAGTTTAGATTATAAAAGAAAACTATAAAAAATGGAATTGAGTTTGTCTCATACGCTTCACCTTCTTAATATCTTTCGTGAGTATGATGGAAAGGATAATTGTGCTCAAGTGCTAGAAGAAGAAATCTATAAAATGTTTGGCACTAAATATTTGAATGATGAGCATGATTGCAATGTTGTTAATATGAATTCCTTGAATATCCATGATGTTAATGATATGCAAAGCCACAAGCTTGGGGAAACTATGTTTGATGAAGATGATTTTTTTTTTGTTCCCCAAGTTTTGATGAGCAAATTTATTATGATGAAAGCATGCCTCCTATCTATGATGATTATTTTGATGACATGTATGCTTTAAAGAATAATAATGACAATGAAACTTGTCATCTTGATTTCAATTTTCAATCCCATGATAGTTACTTTGTTGAGTTTGCTCCCACTACTATTAATGAGAAGAATTTTGCTTGTGTGGAGTAATAAAATTTCTATGCTTATAGATCGTGAAAAGAATGCTTTAGGTGCTGGTTATATTGTTGAATTCATTCATGATGCTACTGAAAATTATTATGAGGGAGGAATATATGCTTGTAGGAATTGCAATAATATCAAGTTTCCTCTCTATGTGCTTAAAGTTTTGAAGTTATGCTTGTTTTGCCTTCCTATGCAAGTTGATTCTTGTTCCCCCAAGTTGTTTGATCACAAAATCCCTATGCATAGTAAGTGGGTTAGGCTTAAATTTGCTAGTCATATTCTTCATTATGCTCTCTTTATATTTCAATTCTTATCCTTTATGTGAGCATCATTGAAATCATCATGCCTAGCTAGGGGCGTTAAACGATAGCGCTTGTTGGGAGGCAACCCAACTTTACTTTTGTGCCTTGCTGTTTGTTCCTGTTTAGTAATAAATAATTCATCTAGCCTCTGTTTAGATGTGGTTATATGATTTTAATTAGTGTTTGTGCCAAGTAGAACCTTTGGGAAGACTTGGGGAAAGTCTTGTTGATCATGCTGTAAAAAACAGAAAATTTAGCGCTCACGATAATTGCTGCCATTTTTATTTGGAAAGTGCTATTTAGTTAATTCTTTTTGAAGATGATTAATAGATAAATTCATCAGGTCCATAAATTTATTTGAGAATTTTATGAGTTCCATAAGTATACGTTTCATCCATATTACTACAGACTGTTCTGTTTTTGACAGATTCTGTTTTCGATGTGTTGTTTGCTTATTTTGATGAGTCTATGGCTAGTAAAATAGTTTATAAACCATAGAGAAGTTAGAATACAGTAGATTTAACACAAATATAAATAAATAATTAGTTAATTACAGTACCTTGAAGTGGTGATTTATTTTCTTATACTAACGGAGCTTACGAGTTTTCTGTTAAGTTTTGTGTTGTGAAGTTTTCAAGTTTTGGGGAAAGATTCGATGGACTATGGAATAATGAGTGGCAAGAGCCTAAGCTTGGGGATGCCCAAGGCACCCCAAGGTAATATTCAAGTATAGCAAAGAGCCTAAGCTTGGGGATGCCCCAGAAGGCATCCCCTCTTTCATCTTCGTTCATCGGTAACTTTACTTGGAGCTATATTTTTATTCACCGCATGATATGTGTTTTGCTTGGAGCGTCAATTTATTTTGCTAAGATTTTCTTGCTGTTATTTAGAACAATGTTTTGCATCTTTTATTTCAATAAAAGTGACATTGATAGCCTTTACTATGCCTATTTGAGAAGTCCACATGTTGCTGTTTGAAAACAGAAAGTTTACCGCTGTTGAAATAATTCCCTAGAAAAGCCAGAATGTGATAAAATGTTGAAACCTTTTGCATATTAAGCTCTGATAAATTTACTACAGTGTTAATTTTCTTTCATAATTTTTTGAGCTAGGGAAGTATGGATGTTGCTGCATTCTTTACAGACTGTCCTGTTTAGGCAGATTGCTGTTATGTTTGCATTGTTTGCATATGTTTGCTTCTTTTATGATTCTATTTGAGGATAGGACTATTAAATATGCAGAGGCATTTAGTATGCAATGTTTAATAATAATTTTAGTGATTTGCTACAGTATATTATGATAAGGTTTTTGCAATGGTTTATACTAACTTATCTCACGAGTCCTTGTTGAATTTTGTGTGGATGAAGCTTTTGAGATTTAGGGAGACCGTGATATGAGAGGAATTAAGGAGACACAAAAGCTCAAGCTTGGGGATTCCCAAGGCACCCCAAGATAATATTTCAAGAAGTCTCGAGCGTCTAAGTTTGGGGATGCCCCGGTTGGCATCCCACCTTTCTTCTTCAACAACTATCGGTTAGTATCGGTTGATCCTAAGTTTTTGCTTCTTCACATGATGTTTGCTATTCTTAGATGTCATTTTATTTTATTTTTGCTTGCTGTTTGAATAAAATACCAAGATCTGAAATTATTAAATGTTAGAGAGTCTTCACATAGTTGCATAATTATTCGACTACTCATTGATCTTCACTTATATCTTTCAGAGTAGTTTGTCGTTTGCTCTAGTGCTTCACTTATATCTTTTAGAGCACGGTGGTGGTTTTATTTTATAGAAATAGATGAACTCTCATGCTTCACTTATATTATTTTGAGAGTCTTAAATAGCATGGTAATTTGCTTAAAATCCTAATATGCTAGGTATTCAAGATTAGTAAAATTTTCTTATGAGTGCATTGAATACTAAGAGAAGTTTGATGCTTGATGATTATTTTGAGATATGGAGGTAATAATATCAAAGTTGTGCTAGTTGAGTAGTTGTGAATTTTAGAAATACTTGTGTTGAAGTTTGCAAGTCCCGTAGCATGCACGTATGGTAAATGTTGCGTAACAAATTTGAAACATGAGGTGTTATTTGATTGTCCTCCTTATGAGTGGCGGTCGGGGACGAGCTATGGTCTTTCCCTACCAATCTATCCCCCTAGGAGCATGCGCGTAGTACCGAGGTTTTTGATGACTTGTAGATTTTTGCAATAAGTATGTGAGTTCTTTCTGACTAATGTTGAGTCCATGGATTATACGCACTCTCACCCTTCCATCATTGCTAGCCTCTTCGGTACCGTGCATTGCCCTTTCTCACATTGAGAGTTGGTGCAAACTTTGTCGGTGCATCCAAACCCCGTGATATGATACGCTCTTGCACACATAAACCTCCTTATAGATTCCTCAAAACAGCCACCATACCTACCTATTATGGCATTTACATAGCCATTCTGAGATATATTGCCATGCAACTTTCCACCGTTCCGTTTATTATGACACACTTCATCATTGTCATATTGCCTTGCATGATCATGTAGTTGACATCGTATATGTGGCAAAGCCACCATGCATAATTTATCATACATGTCACTCTTGATTCATTGCCCATCCCGGTACACCGCCGGAGGCATTCATATAGAGTCATACCTTGTTCTAGTATCGAGTTGTAATCATTGAGTTGTAAATAAATAGAAGTGTGATGATCATCATTTTCTAGAGCATTGTCCCAAGTGAGGAATAAAAAAAGAGAAAGGCCATAAAAGAGAAGGCCCAAATAAAGAGAGAAAGACCATAAAAAAAGAGAAGGCCCAAAAAAAGAAAATGAGAGAAAAAGAGAGAAGGGACAATGCTACTATCCTTTGTCACACTTGTGCTTCAAAGTAGCACCATGATCTTCATGATAGAGAGTCTCTTGTTTTGTCACTTTCATATACTAGTGGGAATTTTTCATTATAAAACTTGGCTTGTATATTCCAACAATGGGCCTCCTCAAGTGCCCTAGGTCTTAGTGAGCAAGCAAGTTGGATGCACACCCATTTAGTTTCTTTTGTTGAGCTTTCATACATTTATAGCTCTAGTGCATCCGTTGCATGGCAATCCCTACTCCTTGCATTAACATCAATCGATGGGCATCTCCATAGCTCATTGATTAGCCCCGTTGATGTGAGACTTTCTCCTTTTTGTCTTATCCACATAACCCCCTCATTATTCTATTCCACCCATAGTGCTATGTCCATGGCTCGCGCACATGTATTGCGTGAAGGTTTATGAGTTTGAGATTACTGAAGTATGAAACAATTGCTTGGCTTTTCATCGGGGTGCATGCATGATGAGAGCATTATTGTGTGACGAAAATGGAGCATGACCAAACTATATGATTTTGTAGGGATGAACTTTCTTTGGCCATGTTATTTTGAGAGGACATAATTTCTTAGTTAGTATGCTTGAAGTATTATTATTTTTATGTCAATATGAACTTTTATCTTGAATCTTTCGGATCTGAATATTCATGCCACAATTAAGAAGAATTACACTAAAATTATGCCAAGTAGCATTCCACATCAAAAATTCTGTTTTTATCATTTACCTACTCGAGGACGAGCAGGAATTAAGCTTGGAGATGCTGATACGTCTCCAATGTATCTATAATTTTTGATTGCTCCATGCTATATTATCTACTATTTTGGATGTTTATGGGCTTTATTATACACTTTTATATCAGTTTTGGGACTAACCTATTAACCCAGAGCCCAGTGCCAGTTTCTGTTTTTACCTTGTTTTAGAATATCGCAGAAAAGGAAAACCAAACGGAGTCCAATTGACCTGAAACTTCACGGAACTTATTTTTGGATCAGAAGAAGCCCAGAAGACTTGGAGTGCACGTCGGGGGATCTACGAGGGGGCCACTAGGCAGGGGGCGCGCCCACCCCCTGGGCGTGCCCTCCACCCTCGTGGGCCCCTTGTGGCCCCCCTGACATACTTGTTCCGCCTATATATCTCCATATACCCTAAAAACATCCGGGAGCAGAATAGATCGGGAGTTCCGCCGCCAGAAGCCTCCGTAGCCACCGAAAGCCAATCTAGACCCGTTCCGGCACCCTGCCGGAGAGGGCAATCCCTCTCCGGTGGCCATCTTCATCATCCCGATGCTCTCCATGACGAGGAAGGAGTAGTTCTTCCTCGGGGCTGAGGGTATGTACCAGTAGCTATGTGTTTGATCTCTCTCTCTCTCTCTCTCATGTTCTTGAGGTGATACGATCTTGATGTATCGCGAGCTTTGCTATTATAGTTGGATCCCATGATGTTTCTCCCCCTCTACTCTCTTGTAATGGATTGAGTTTTCCCTTTGAAGTTATCTTATCGGATCGAGTATTTAAAGGTTTGAGAACACTTGATGTATGTCTTGCCGTGCATATCTGTGGTGACAATGGGATATCACGTGATTCACTTGATGTATGTTTTGGTGACCAACTTGCGGGTTCCGCCCATGAACTTATGCATAGGGGTTGGCACATGTTTTCATCGTGATTCTCCGGTAGAAACTTTGGGGCACTCTTTGAGGTTCTATGTGTTGGTTGAATAGATGAATCTGAGATTGCATGATGCATATCGTATAGTCATACCTACGGATACTTGAGGTGACATTGGAGTATCTAGGTGACATTAGGGTTTTGGTTGATTTGTGTCTTAAGGTGTTATTATAGTACGAACTCTAGGGCTGTTTGTGACACTTATAGGAATAGCCCAACGGATTGATTGGAAAGAATAACTTTGAGGTGGTTTCGTACCCTACCATAATCTCTTCGTTTGTTCTCCGCTATTAGTGACTTTGGAGTGACTCTTTGTTGCATGTTGAGGGATAGTTATGTGATCCAATTATGTTATTATTGTTGAGAGAACTCGCACTAGTGAAAGTATGAACCCTAGGCCTTGTTTCAATGCATTGCAATACCATTTACGCTCACTTTTATCATTAGTTACCTTGCTGTTTTTATATTTTCAGATTACAAAAACCATTATCTGCTACCCATATACCACTTGTATCACCATCTCTTCGCCGAACTAGTGCACCTATACAATTTACCATTGTACTGGGTGTGTTGGGGACACAAGAGAGACTCTTTGTTATTTGGTTGCAGGGTTGCTTGAGAGAGACCATCTTCATCCTACGCCTTCTACGGATTGATAAACCTTAGGTCATCCACTTGAGGGAATTTTGCTACTGTCCTACAAACCTCTGCACTTGGAGGCCCAACAACGTCTACAAGAAGAAGGTTGTGTAGTAGACATGAGACACATAATCCCAACAGGGTCAATCGCCTCACATCGCTGAGCACTTTAAGCAGCACCAAGGCCCCTTACTCCGCCGCCGCTAGTGGGTCACCGCCCTGACCAGGCGCCTCTCACAGTGCCTCATTTGAGCCGCCCCGCTGGGCCGCACCCCAAGTCGCTCCGGCGGCTTGCCACTGCCGTGAGCTGCCCCAGTTTCCGCCTCGCGCCGTTGTTGAATCGCTGGCCTCACCCTCACTGAGCCGCCAGGAATTCCGCTCCATGCCATGGCACTCGCCTCGCCACAGTGATCCAACGTACCTTGGCGTCAACCGTTCTGCAGAGGTCCAGAGTGCATCCGCATGCATCTGGTGGTGACTATACGAAGCAAACATGCATACCGAGGACTACAGGCTCACGGCGTGGACGTGTCCACCCCGAGCTCCAGCAGCACTCGGACATTAAACAATTGAGGAGGAATCATCAAAAAGTAAGTACTCCATGATGGGTCAAGAGGGAAAATACATACGTACCCACACGAGCCTAATAGCTCAACTCTGCATGCAACATGGGGTTTGACCGTTTGAGGAGTCAGTTAATAAATCCTCACACGCCGTCGCCTGAAGTCGGCCCTGCCACGTCGCTCCCGCAGCCACCTGCCTGGGTCGTTGCAAGTTGCCGCTGCCAGGTCGACGTCGTCACCTCCGAAACTGCCTCTGCTGCCATCCGAGCTGCCCACGTGTACTGTTATGCACAAATGCTATATATATGGATCATCTATTCGTCCGGACGAATCAGGTGATATTCATCTACGTCTATTTTTATATTGGCACATCTTGTTTTTGTCAAAAGAACAATTACTTTGGTTTATTTTGACATGCAGGATAATTACCCATTACAAAAGGTGGTATTATATCACGGATGCGGAGCATGCCTGTATGGTTTTGCACTAGCGTTCATCCGTGTCATGCTGCTCAATGAATAGTGGCTGACTCATTTGTCTATGTTGCCTCTGATGCTGCGGTCGTCTCTACTGGCCGACTCCCACGTCTACATCAACACGCCGGAGCCGCCCCTACCTGCATGAGCTGCTTATTGAGAGCAGACAAGTCATCCCTCCAGTGGTCTGGTTTATTCCAATCATTCTGAAGAAAATCATCATATATTATCAGCCTCCGCCTCCACCGGATGGCTCAATGGATAGGCGTACAAGTCGCCATCACTGCATTTTGGGTAATTTCAATAACCAGCTGGATGAACCGCTGGCCAGATTATTGACACAAATCATACGGAGTCATTTATAACCCGCCACGATCGACCTCAAGTTTCTGTGGATTCACATTGCGTTATCAACACCAAGGATATACAATGAGTGTTGCGAAGATCATTAACTTGCCACCTTGCTTCCAGCTTCAACATATGACAGCGGTCCGTTGTTCAGCTATATGCCGGTTTATATCACGGTCAAATATGGAGAATCTCAAGCCAACTCCTCGAGTCACCTTGAGACTCGGGGGCTACGATGACATGACTCAGCAAATCTTGCCAGTTTCAGCAAATTTAAGAACCCCAGGACGATGGAGGGAAAGATAACCCGGTCCCAGAGGCTACTGTTATATTGATGAAAATTTAAAAGGGCATCAGAAATATTCCGGCTCACAATGATGCTTCCGGTTTACAATCCGGTTCAAGGGAAATCCCGTTTCCAACAAAGCGCTGAAGCCCTCAATATCCGGTTCAAAATCCGGTTTAAGAGGAAGCTGTCTCTCACAAAGCCCAGAAGCTCTCAAATCCGGTTTAAGAATTTCCGGTTCAAACAGAATTAATTTCTCGCAAATTCGAGTTTAAAGGCCGTCAAAAAACTTCTGGCTGAAAATGAAGATTCCGGTTTAAATACGGTTCAAGGGAAAGATGTCTTCCACACAGCTTTGAAACTCTCAATATCCGGTTCAAACTCCAGGTTCAAGAAGAATTTATCTCTTGCGAAAAGTTAAAGGTTGCCGAAAAGGACCTGTTGCCATGATGCGCGGTTCAAACATGGGTATCCTGCCTTATTGGTTTATCATATTATTGATCACTTGGGGGCTTCTTGTTCAAACATAGGTGTACTCACCAAATAGAACATAGCGTTGCTACCCTCTTGATCTGGCTATCAAGCCAATATTATCATAAGAGCACAGCTCTGGTTACTTCGGTAATCCGGCTATCAAGCCAATATTATCATCAAGGGCCAAAGAGAGTCTGTTTGCACAACACAACTCAAACATAGGCACCCACTGAGTACAGCTCAAAATATTGCTTGGGGGCTCTTTGCTTCGCAACGAACAAAGAGTCTACACTTGTAATAGGCTATCAAGCCAGGCTTGGAAGCCAGGTGTATTCACCTAAAACCCCGGGTTATCCTGCCTTTTTTAAGTAAGCCACTCCATCCAGGTAAACCTGGTATGACCCGCCGAACGTTTGACAAGTCAATCTCATAGACCCTGAACTTGTCAAAGTTAAAATGACGATTGGTTAAAGATTGAGGTCCATCTTAAAAGGCTTTGTAAAATGGTTTAACTCAGTAGCCTGGCAGCCCATGAAAAGCCTCGATTTTGGGCCTGGCAGCCCATGAAAAGCCTCGAATGTTATTTTTATGCCGTCATTTGTCAAGTTTTTTCTTCTTTGTTTGAGGTTTATAATATCTTATGATAAACCAGCATTCATTGACCCGGCTTGGCTTTCAGCTATAAGTTGTCAGTACATGATCAGTTATAATTTGGCGCTTATTGACCCGGTCTGGTTTCGACTACAAGTCGCCAGTATTATATATGGATAATCCGGTGTTTATTACAACCCGGTACGGTTTTATCATAAACCGACAAAATATGGAAGGAGTTATCAGTACTCAAGATTGGGGTTATCACCCTTACTACAAAAGTTGGTAAACCAACGATGTGATTCACCCTTACTGGTATGATATATTTCATATTTGATTATTCTTAAGTGCATCCTTGGTTATAAACCCTGGTTGTATGTTGGGCATTATGACCCGTCCGGCGGTAAACCGCCAGGACACTTTAAACTTGTTGTATGTAGAAACATGTTGAATAAATCATGATTATAAAACACCGGCGTTTATTAACCTGGCCTGGCTTTCGACTATAAGTCGCCAGTATGATGATAAATTATCCAGTGTTTATTAACCCGGACTGGCTTGGGATTATAAGTTGTCAGTATATATTTGGATTGCGCCATTGGAATCATGCGCTCATAAATCATTGGATTATATTATTCAAATCTTAAAATAGCGAACATGGCTGGATTTTATTATGGTTATCAGTAACCAGTATTATGATTAAAGTTTTCAAAGTCGCTTTAGCGCAATGGTTATTATATTATCAATGGATATGATTTATTCTACAATGTAAGGAATAGTCCCGAGTCGCTGCAGGCTTACGACCCGACACTTGGGGGCTACATTATTCAAATTGAGATTATATCAAATATGCAAGTTTCATGTCGCTGCAAGCATGCACCATGACACTTGGGGGCTAATGCAAATTTATTGGCCTTATTGAAGACCCGACTCATCACATCATAATGAGTCGGCCCTTGGGGGCTACCAATTGCTCCTATCAATGATTCAAGGTACACACGTTTTAATCCATTATATTCAAGGGTCCACTGCTCAGTTGGTAAAGCACAAAGCTCTTAACCTTGTGGACGTGGGTTAAAGCCCCATGGTGGAGTTACATCATATGATGTTATTTTCAATGAAGCATGATTATATTTATAAAGTCCTTTCTCATTATTGCATAATGACGCGGCCCTTGGGGGATACACTGGTTGAAGTTTTTTGAGCATCAGGCAATTACAAGTCCCAGGTTGCTACAAGCATGACAACCCGACACTTGGGGGCTACATAAATATGGAGTATTCAGTTTTTACTAAGTGACTAGGATGAACAACATGGATTTCTTCTTAAGTGGCAGTATTTATATTGAAGCAAGTCTTAAGCCATCACTTTTTTCTGCTCAAGACTTGGGGGCTACAGGTAATATGGATATAAGGGAGAAAAATCTTCAAATTCTCAGTTTTGAATAAACCAGATTGACCCGGTGTCTGCAACAATCATAACCCGACGTCATCAATAATCATGAACCGGCGTTGGCAACAATCATAACCCGGAATTATCAGTTTTATAACCGGCGATTTTGGAAGTCATAGCTCGGCAAATTCTACAGTTTCAAACCGGCTGGATATTAGTTGAATATTTCAAACACCAACATTTTGGTCAAGTCAGAGCATTGAAGGCCGACTCAAATGGATTCTTTATTTTGCAATATTTATTCTACAAGCAAATTGATTATGACGCTGGTTTATTTATCCAGATTTTCTAGAAGGAGGAAATGACAAGGACTTAAGGATGATCAGGTGTCGGTTTACAAGAATTCTTAACCCGGAGCACAACCTGTCAAATTTGTTCTTGTGTTTATTTTGCAGCATAAGTTTACCATGGATAAATCCAAGCTAAACTTGGGGGATAATGTCGGGGATATACCCCGCGGTGTAACCCGGCCAGAAGTATAACCCGGCCGGACTTGGCGATTCACCGGCGACCCGCACTGACCAGATGGTTTACAAGCAACCTGACTGAACATTATGACTCACTGGTAACCCGGCGGGCAAGACAGGCGGATGACAAGGCCCAAGGCCCAAAAGGCCGGCTCATGTTATGGTGGGCCGGTTTAAGAGGAAGGACGTGAGGAATATTTGTCTTACAAGGAGTTAAGACCTGGACTTGTATCCAGTTTGTATTAGAAGATAGACTCGTCCTAATCCTAATAGGACTCCACATGTAAACCCGCCCCTTCAACATATATAAGGAGGGGCAGGGCTCCCCAAAGAGGGACAAGCAACAAGCAAGAAATAATCGCTAGGGCTAGATACAAAGAACCGGTAATCCGGCGACTCCCTGATGATTATAATGAGACCTAGCCACAAACAACACGTAGGGTTATTACCTGATGATGTTTCCCGGGGCCCAAAGCTGTCTAAATCCTTGTCTTATGTTGCGTCTCTCGATTCCGCCCAATCCCTCTCAAGCTACCACATAGATGCGTTGGCCTCACGATTAAGCCCTCACACTAGGACATCTTCCGTGACAATTCCATGACATGAAGGGCAATAGAGTTGATGTAGAAGCCCTCCGTGATCGAATCCCCCTCTGGCAGGATGCCGAAAAAGGCCCCAAGATGGGATCTCATGGGAATAGAAGGTTGCAGTGGTGGAAAAGTGTTTTTGTGGATGCCTCTGGTGGTCTGGGAATATATGTGAATATATAGGAGGAAGATCTAGGTCAGGGGGTCACCGAGGGGCCCACAAGGTAGGGGGCGTGCCCTACCCCCCTAGGCGCTCCCTCCACCCTTGTGGCCGCCTCATGGCTCTTTTGACTTGCACTCCAAGTCTCATGGGTGTTTTCTGGTCCAAGAAAAATCATCGCGAAGGTTTTATTCCGTTTGGACTCCGTTTGGTATTCATTTTCTGTGAAGCTCAAAAACAAGGAAAAAACAGAAACTGGCACTGGGTTCTAAGTTAATAAGTTAGTCCCAAAAATAATATAAAATAGCATATTAATGCATATAAAACATCCAAAACAGATAATATAATAGCATGGGCAATAAAAAATTATAGATACGTTGGAGACGTTGAAGGAAATATGCCCTAGAGGCAATAATAAAGTTATTATTTATTTCCTTATATCATGATAAATGTTTATTATTCATGCTAGAACTGTATTAACCGGAAACATAATACATGTGTGAATACATAGACAAACAGAGTGTCACTAGTATGCCTCTACTTGACTAGCTCGTTGATCAAAGATGGTTATGTTTCCTAACCATAGACATGAGTTGTCATTTGATTAACGGGATCACATCATTAGGAGAATGATGTGATTGACTTGACCCAATCCGTTAGCATAGCACTTGATCGTTTAGTTCGTTGCTATTGCTTTCTTCATGACTTATACATGTTCCTATGACTATGAGATTATGCAACTCCTATTTACCGGAGGAACACTTTGTGTGCCACCAAACGTCACAACGTAACTGGGTGATTATAAAGGTGCTCTACAGGTGTCTCCGAAGGTACTTGTTGGGTTGGCGTATTTCGAGATTAGGATTTGTCACTCCGATTGTCAGAGAGGTATCTCTGGGCCCTCTCGGTAATGCACATCACTTAAGCCTTGCAAGCATTGCAACTAATGAGTTAGTTGCAGGATGATGTATTACAGAACGAGTAAAGAGACTTGCCGGTAACGAGATTGAACTAGGTATTGAGATACCGACGATCGAATCTCGGGCAAGTAACATACCGATGACAAAGGGAACAACGTATGTTGTTATGCGGTCTGACCGATAAAGACCTTCGTAGAATATGTAGGAGCCTATGAGCATCCAGGTTCCACTATTGGTTATTGACCGGAGACGTGTCTCGGTCATGTCTACATTGTTCTCGAACCCGTAGGGTCCGCACGCTTAATGTTACGATGACAGTTTCATTATGAGTTTATATATTTTGATGTACCAAAGGTTGTTCGGAGTCCCGGATATGATCGCGGACATGACGAGGAGTCTCGAAATGGTCGAGACATAAAGATCGATATATTGGACGGCTATATTCGGACACCGGAAGTGTTTCGGTTGATTTCGGAGAAAACAAGAGTGCCGGAAGGGTTACCGGAACCCCCCGGGAAGTATTGGGCCTTAATGGGCCTGAGGGGAGAGAGAGGGCAGCAGCCCAGGAGGTGGCGCGCCCCCTCCCATAGGGAGTCCGAATTGGACTAGGGGAAAGGGGCGCGGCCCCTCTTTCCCTCTTCCTCTACCTCTCTTTCCTTCCCCCTTCTCTCTTCCTAGTTGGACTAGGAAAGGGGAGTCCTACTCCTACTAGGAGGAGGACTCCCCCCTCCTTGGCGCGCCCCAAGGGCCGGCCGGCCTCTCCCCCTTGCTCCTTTATATATGGGGGCAGGGGGGCACCTCTAGACACAACAAGTTGATCTTCGTGATCGTTCTCTTAGCCGTGTGCGGTGCCCCCTCCACCATAATCCTCGATAATATTGTAGCGGTGCTTAGGCGAAGCCCTGTGATGGTAGAACATCAAGATCGTCACCACGCCGTCGTGCTGACGGAACTCTTCCCCGACACTTTGCTGGATCGGAGTCCGAGGATCGTCATCGAGCTGAACGTGTGCTAGAACTCGGAGGTGCCGTAGTTTCGGTGCTTGATCGGTCGGGCCGTGAAGACGTACGACTACATCAACCGCGTTGTGCTAACGCTCCCGCTTCCGGTCTACGAGGGTACGTAGACAACACTCTCCCCTCTCGTTGCTGTGCATCACCATGATCTTGCGTGTGCGTAGGATTTTTTTTGAAATTACTACGTTACCCAACAGTGGCATCCGAGCCAGGTTTTATGCGTTGGTGTAATATGCACGAGTAGAACACAAGTGAGTTGTGGGCGATATAAGTCATACTGCTTACCAGCATGTCACACTTTGGTTCGGCGGTATTGTTGGATGAAGCGGCCCGGACCGACATTACGCGTACGCTTACGCGAGACTGGTTTTACCGCCGTGCTATGCACACAGGTGACTAGCGGGTGTTAGTTTCTCCAACTTTAGTTGAATCGAGTGTGGCTACGCCCGGTCCTTGAGAAGGTTAAAACAACACTAACTTGACAAACTATCGTTGTGGTTTTAATGCGTAGGTAAGATTGGTTCTTGCTTAAGCCCGTAGCAGCCACGTAAAACTTGCAACAACAAAGTAGAGGACGTCTAACTTGTTTTTGCAGGGCATGTCGTGATGTGATATGGTCAAGACGTGATGAGATATAAGTTGTTGTATAAGATGATCATGATTTGTTGAAGTTATCGACAACTAGCAGAAGCTTTATGGTTGTCTCTTTATTGCATAAGATGCAAGCGCCAAATAATTGCTTTACTTTATCGCTATGCGATAGCAATAGTTGCAAGAGCAATAGTTGGCGAGACAACCATGTGACGACACATTGATATAGATCAAGATGATGGAGATCATGGTGTCATGCCGGTAACGATGGAGATCATGACAGTACTTTGGAGATGAAGATCAAAGGCGCAAGATAATCATGGTCATATCATGTCACATATTATGATTGCATATGATGTTTATCTTTTATGCATCTTATTTTGCTTAGTTCGACGGTAGCTTTATAAGATGATCCCTTACTAAAATTTCAAGGTATAAGTGTTCTCCCTGAGTATGCACCGTTGCCAAAGTTCATCATGCCCAGACACCACGTGATGATCGGGTGTGATAAGCTCTACGTCCATCTACAACAGGTGCAAGCCAGTTTTGCACACGCAGAATACTCAGGTTAAACTTGACGAGCCTAGCATATGCAGATATGGCCTCGAAACACTGAGACCGAAAGGTCGAGCATGAATCATATAGTAGATATGATCAACATAATGATGTTCACCATTGAAAGCTACTCCATTTCACGTGATGATCGGTTATGGTTTAGTTGATTTGGATCACGTGATCACTTAGATGATTAGAGGGATGTCTATCTAAGTGGGAGTTCTTAAGTAATATGATTAATTGAACTTTAATTTATCATGAACTTAGTCCTGGTAGTATTAACATATCTATGTTGTAGATCAATAGCTTGCAATGTTGCTCCCTGTTTAATTTTTATATGTTCCTAGAGAAAACTAAGTTGAAAAATGTTAGTAGCAATGATGCGGATTGGATCCGTGATCTGAGGTTTATCCTCATTGCTGCACAGAAGAATTATGTCCTTGATGCACCGCTAGGTGACTGACCTATTGCAGGAGCAGATGCAGCCGTTATGAACGTTTGGCTAGCTCAATATGATGACTACTTGATAGTTTAGTGCACCATGCTTAACAGCTTAGAATCGGGATTTCAAAGACGTTTTGAACGTCATGGACCATATGAGATGTTCCAGGAGTTGAGGTTAATATTTCAAGTAAATACCCGAGTTGAGAGATATGAAGTCTCCAACAAATTCTATAGCTAAAAGATGGAGGAGAATAGCTCAAGCAGTGAGCATGTGCTTTGATTGTCTGGGTACTACAATCGCTTGAATCAAGTGGGAGTTAATCTTCCAGATAAAATAGTGATTGACAGAATTCTCTAGTCACCATCACCAAGTTAGTAGAACTTCGTGATGAACTATGGTATGCAAGGGTAACGGAAACGATTCCCAAGCTCTTCGTAATGCTGAAATCAACGAAGGTAGAAATCAAGAAAAATATCAAGTAATGATGGTAGACAAGGCCACTAGTTTCAAGAAAAGGGCAAAGGGAAGAAGGGGAACTTCAAGAAGAACGGCAAGCAAGTTGCTGCTCAAGTGAAGAAGCCCAAGTCTGATCCTAAGCCTGAGACTAAGTGCTTCTACTGCAAAGGGACTGGTCACTGGAAGCGGAACTGCCCCAAGTATTTGGCGGATAAGAAGGATGGCAAAGTGAACAAAGGTATATTTGATATACAGATTATTGATGTGTATTTTACTAGTGTTCATAGCAACCCCTCGGTATTTGATACCGGTTCAGTTGCTAAGAGTAGTAACTCGAAACGGGAGTTGCAGAATGAACAGAGACTAGTTAAGGGTGAAGTGACGATGTGTGTTGGAAGTGGTTCCAAGATTTATATGATCATCATCGCACACTCCCTATACTCTCGGGATTAGTGTTAAACCTAAATAAGTTTATTTGGTGTTTTCATTAAGCATGAATATGATTTGATCATGTTTATTGCAATACGGTTATTCATTTAAGTAAGAGAATGAATTGTTATTCTGTTTACATATATGGTTACACACCCAATGAAAATGGTTCGTTGGATCTCGATCATAGTGATACACATATTCATAATATTGAAACCAAAAGATGCAAAGTTAATAATGATAGTGCAACTTATTTGTGGCACTGCCGTTTAGGTCATATTGGTGTAAAGCGCATGAAGAAACTCCATGTTGATGGACTTTTGGAATCACTTGATTATGAATCAGTTGATGCTTGCGAACCATGCCTCATGGGCAAGATGACTAAGACTCCGTTCTCCGGAACAATGCAGCAAGCAACAGATTTGTTGGAAATCATGCATACTGATGTATGTGGTCCGATGAATATTGAAGCTCACGGCAGGTATCATTATTTTTTGATCTTCACAGATGATTTGAGCAGATATGAGTATATCTACTTGATGAAACACAAGTCTGAAACATTTGAAAAGTTCAAAGAATTTCAGAGTGAAGTGGAGAATCATCGTACCAAAAATAAAAGTTTCTATGATATAATCGCAGAAGTAAAATATTTGAGTTACGAGTTTGGCCTTCAGTTAAAAACAATGTGAAATAGTTTCACTACTCACGCCACCTGGAACACCACAGCATAATGGTGTGTCCGAACGTCATAACCGTACTTTATTAGATATGGTGCGATCTATGATGTCTCTTACCGATCTACCACTATTGTTTTGGGGTTATGCATTAGAGACAGATGCATTCACGTTAAATAGGGCACCATCTAAATCCGTTGAGACGACACCGTATGAACTATGGTTTGGCAAGAAACCTAAGCTGTCATTTCTTAAAGTTTGAGGTTACAATGCTTATGTGAAAAAGTTTCAACCTGATAAGCTCTAATCCAAATCGGAGAAGTGCGTCTTCATAGGATACCCAAAATAAAATGTTGGGTACACCTTCTATCACAGATCCGAAGGCAATATATTCGTTGCTTTGAATGGATCCTTTCTAGAAAAGGAGTTTCTCTTGAAAGAAGTGAGTGGGAGGAAAGTAGAACTTGATGAGGTAACTGTACCTGCTCCCTTATTGGAAAGTAGTTCATCACAGAAAATCTGTTCCTGTGATTACTACACCAATTAGTGAGGAAGCTAATGATGATGATCATGTAACTTCAGATCAAGTTACTACCGAACCTCGTAGGTAAACCAGAGTGAGATCCGCACCAGAGTGGTACGGTAATCCTGTTCTGGGGGTCATGTTACTTGACCATGACGAGCCTACGAACTATGAGGAAGCAATGATGAGCCCAGATTCCGCGAAATGGCTTGAGGCCATGAAATCTGAGATGAGATCCATGTATGAGAACAAAGTATGGACTTTGATTGACTTACCCATTGATCGGCGAGCCATTGATATTAAATGGATCTTCAAGAGGATGACGGACTCTAATAGTAGTGTCACTATCTACAAAAGCTAGAATTGTCGCAAAAAGGTTTTCGACAAGTTCAAGGTGTTGACTACGATGAGAGTTTCTCACTCGTATCTATGCTTAAGTCTGTCTGAATCATGTTAGCAATTGCCGCATTTTATGAAATCTGGCAAGTGGATAACAAAACTGCATTCCTTATTAGATTTATTAAAGAAGAGTTGTATATGATGCAACAAGAAAGTTTTGTCAATCCTAAAGGTGCTAACAAAATATGCAAACTCCAGCGATCCATCTTTGGACTGGTGCAAGCATCTCGGAGTTGGAATATACGCTTTGATAAGTTGATCAAAGCATATAGTTTTATACAGACTTGCAGTGAAGCCTGTATTTGCAAGAAAGTGAGTGGGAGCACTACAACATTTCTGATAAGTATATGTGAATAACATATTGTTGATCGGAGATAATGTAGAATTATTCTGCAAAGCATAAAGGAGTGTTTGAAAGGAGTTTTTCAATGAAAGACCTCGGTGAAGCTGCTTACATATTGAGCATCAAGATCTATAGAGATAGAGCAAGACGCTTGATAAGTTTTTCAATGAGTACATACCTTGACAAGATTTTGAAGTAGTTCAAAATGGAACAGTCAAAGAAAGAGTTCTTGCCTGTGTTACAAGGTGTGAAGTTGAGTAAGACTCAAAACCCGACCATGGTAGAAGATAGAGAGAGAATGAAAGTCATTCCCTATGCCTTGGCCATAGGTTCTATAAAATATGCCATGCTGTGTACCAGATCTATTGTATACCCTACACTGTTTTTGGCAAGGGAGTACAATAGCGATCTAGGAGTAGATCACTGGACATCGGTCAAATTATCCTTAGTGAAATAAGAATATGTTTCTCGATTATGGAGGTGACAAAAAGGTTCGTCGTAAAGGGTTACGTCGATGCAAATTTTGACACTGGTCCAGATGACTCTAAATCTCAATCTGGATACATATTGAAAGTGGGAGCAATTAGCTAGAATAGCTCCGTGCAGAGCATTGTTGACATAGAAATTTGCAAAAATACTTACGGATCTGAATGTGGCAGACCCGTTGACTAAACTTCTCTCACAAGCAAAACATGATCACACCTTAGTACTCTTTGGGTGTTAATCACATAGTGATGTGAACTAGATTATTGACTCTAGTAAACCCTTAGGGTGTTGGTCACATGACGATGTGAACTATGGGTGTTAATCACATGGTGATGTGAACAATTGGTGTTAAATCACATGGCGATGTGAACTAGATTATTGACTCTAGTGTAAGTGGGAGACTGAAGGAAATATGCCCTAGAGGCAATAATAAAGTTATTATTTATTTCCTTATATCATGATAAATGTTTATTATTCATGCTAGAATTGTATTAACTAGAAACATAATACATGTGTGAATACATAGACAAACAGAGTGTCACTAGTATGCCTCTACTTGACTAGCTCGTTGATCAAAGATGGTTATGTTTCCTAACCATAGACATGAGTTGTCATTTGATTAACGGGATCACATCATTAGGAGAATGATGTGATTGACTTGACCCAATCCGTTAGCATAGCACTTGATTGTTTTGTTTGTTGCTATTGCTTTCTTCATGACTTATACATGTTCCTATGACTATGAGATTATGCAACTCCCGTTTACCGGAGGAACACTTTGTGTGCCACCAAACGTCACAACGTAACTGGGTGATTATAAAGGTGCTCTACAGGTGTCTCCGAAGGTACTTGTTGGGTTGGCGTATTTCGAGATTAGGATTTGTCACTCCGATTGTCGGAGAGGTATCTCTGGGCCCTCTCGGTAATGCACATCACTTAAGCCTTGCAAGCATTGCAACTAATGAGTTAGTTGCAGGATGATGTATTACGGAACGAGTAAAGAGACTTGCTAGTAACGAGATTGAACTAGGTATTGAGATACCGACGATCGAATCTCGAGCAAATAACATACCGATGACAAAGGGAACAACGTATGTTGTTATGCGGTCTGACCGATAAAGATCTTCGTAGAATATGTAGGAGCCAATATGAGCATCCAAGTTCCGCTATTGGTTATTGACCGGAGACGTGTCTCGGTCATGTCTACATTGTTCTCGAACCCGTAGGGTCCGCACGCTTAACGTTACGATGACAGTTTCATTATGAGTTTATATATTTTGATGTACCGAAGGTTGTTCGGAGTCCCGGATATAATCGCGGACATGACGAGCAGTCTCAAAATGGTCGAGACATAAAGATCGATATATTGGACGGCTATATTCGGACACCGGAAGTGTTTCGAGTGATTTCGGAGAAAACCGGAGTGCCGGAAGGGTTACCGGAACCCCCCGGGGAAGTATTGGGCCTTAATGGGCCTGAGGGGAGAGAGAGGGCAGCAGCCCAGGAGGTGGCGCGCCCCCTCCCATAGGGAGTCCGAATTGGACTAGGGGAAAGGGGCGCGACCCCTCTTTCCCTCTCCCTCTCCCTCTCTTTCCTTCCTCCTTCTCTCTTCCTAGTTGGACTAGGAAAGGGGAGTCCTACTCCTACTAGGAGGAGGACTCCCCCCTCCTTGGCGCGCCCCAAGGGCCGACCGACCTCTCCCCCTTGCTCCTTTATATACGGGGGCAGGAGGGCACCTCTAGACACAACAAGTTGATCTTCGTGATCGTTCTCTTAGCCGTGTGCGGTGCCCCCCTCCACTATAATCCTCGATAATATTGTAGCGGTGCTTAGGCGAAGCCCTGCGATGGTAGAACATCAAGATCGTCACCACGCCGTCGTGCTAACGGAACTCTTCCCCGACACTTTGCTAGATCGGAGTCCGGGGATCGTCATCGAGCTGAACGTGTGCTAGAACTCGGAGGTGCCGTAGTTTCGGTGCTTGATCGGTCGGGCCGTGAAGACGTACGACTACATCAACCGCGTTGTGCTAACGCTTCCGTTTCCGGTCTACGAGGGTACGTAGACAACACCTCTCCCCTCTCGTTGCTGTGCATCACCATGATCTTGCGTGTGCGTAGGAATTTTTTTGAAATTACTACGTTACCCAACAGACGTATCAGCGGACGCCGCAACCACCGCAGGGATGAGCCGCCACCGATCTTCCTCGGACGCACGTGAGAGCAGGCCGCCGCCCCCACCGTTCTAGTAGGTCGTCGCCCCCACCGCTCCTCCTCTGCTGGATGCGAGCGTAGGCCGCCGCCACCACCTCCGGTATTCACCGACGTGCCACAACCTCAAGGTCTCACCTCAGATGACCCGGGCGACACGGGGTAGGAGGAGATGGCCCCTCCCATCCTGTCACGCTTCCCGGACATGCGGCGTTGCACCTCGGTGCCTCTCCTTCCTGTCATGCTCCCTCGACATCCAGACCCTAGCGCCATGCGTACGTGAGGAGGGCGTTGAAGAGGATGCCGAGGTGTCTCGAGCCACTTCAGGATCTCCTTCATCTGCATCCTCCATGTAAAGGTATACACGTTCTCCTATCTAAACTTGGTCGTCTATAAGATCAGGAACAAGCAAATTGGCTTCCAGCAAAGTATTTCTCTTTATATTTCTGTGATTTGATACAAACACATAAGGGTATCTAGATCCGCTGGTGGTTGACGATGTGTTTCTGCCTTTAATAAATTCACACATGCAATTCTTGTAGATTGATTGAACTGTTGAACTAAGTGGATGGATAAAATGAGTTTGTTTCTCAATAAAAAAGACTGCCATTTAGCACGGCGTTAAGGTCCACTATTCTATACATGTGACAGATTTCAAGAATAATGAGGTTTGATGTATGCATGTTTCATTAGTGATAACAACCTCTTGCTTCTTTATTTTAGGTTCAAGTTGAGTAAATATTGGTTGATCTCTTATGTAGGTACTCCCCTTGTCTCCACGATACAATCCTGAGTTTGAAATGCAGTATTGTGTGACTAAATTGAAGTGCATAGGTCCTGACCAAATAGTGTTGGAATCTCAACTTCTGGAGCCTGTTACAGCTCCCCTTGTGAATCCAGTGAATTCCGGTCAATAAGCAAGAAGTTCTCCCTGCTCCACTGGAAGCTAGATCTGAAGATGAAGAGCAAGCTGAAACGACTCTATGATCAGGTTAATGTTTGATCTTATGTTAGATTCGGGACTAATTCGCCGGTGCATGTTAGTGTTGAGTGTCTAACTGGTCGTGTATTTGTCAGCAGTACTTACTTCTTAATAGTTCGATGTGCCAGTGGACTTCTTGGATATAGGTTAGCAGATATGTTGAGCTGTTACCCAACATTAGCCCTTCAGAACTGAAATACAATGCCAACCAACTATTTTCCCCCTTTTAGTTAAACAAATCTCATAGTATAACACAAACCAACTATTTTTTCCTTTTGGTATTGAAATGTTCATTTTTGTTTTGCTCCATATATGTTGATGCTCACTTCATTTTGCTAAAAAAATTCCTCATGAAGCCTTGCGTTGATGTTGATGCCTATTTGTAGATATGTATTCACCATCCGTTTTCTTCTACAAAACTTCACTACTACTCCTACCTTCCTAGTCATCTGCTAAACTTTTAGTCAAAATGGTTTTTTGTTAGTTTAAAATTTCTTTTTGGCGGGCTACAAGAATGGAGGTTGTGTTGGAAGAGATTGTTGTTGCTGAAGGCCAACTATTGTTGTTCTGTCACGCTGATATTGAATATGCAACTACCTATCCAAGCTCATCAAGCACAAAAAAATAATTTTCTTCATAGTTCACTTCTCATCGGGAGGGGCGTTTTGGCTCCCGGGAGCACATGCCCCCGGGTGAACAGTAACACGAAAAAATATATTAAATGTTTTCAAAAAATTCTGAAATTTGTTGTGGATGTTAGTGTTAGTGTCGCAAGCATGCTTGACAATTTTCATCCGAAACGGAATAGTAGTGTTTCATCGGTGAAAAAAAAAATTTGGGATGAAATTTTGGGGTAACATTTGGTGTTCATTTTGTTTATTTTGCACAGGCCAAAATGCTTAACCTTTTTGCCTCAAAATTTGCAGGTGGCATTTGGATGTGACTAACAACACATAAAAACCGTCTTGATTTTTTTGACATTTCAAAAATTATTTTTGGGCCTAGGAGCACGTGCTCCCGGGAGCCGAATTGAATTTCCAACTTCTCATCTTAATACATGATGATGTGCTAAAATTTATTGTTTTACTTATAACAATAGTACCATGTCATTTTATTTAGAACACTGCCAAGTCATTTATTTAATTCAATGGGTACATTGCCATGTTGCTTAGAGCGGTTGTTCCTCTACTTCATCGAGTTGTGGCACTTAGTGGCGTTGGTTGAGACGACGTCAAAATAGAAAGAAGATTATGGAAAGTTGAACTTGTAAGAAAATAATCATATTACCATAGTTCTATAATAGATAGAAAAAAATAGTGATTGTAACCGAGTACTTGAATATATTATTCAAGATTTGTAGAATAAGAAGGGTACTATTAGTCTGAAATGTGAATGTAGTAGCTTGATTGGGAGGAAAATGAACTTTCACATATTATTGTAACATTAGGCAATACGTGCGTTGCACGTGCACGCTTACTAGTCGACTAAAAATAAAAAATACATACAACCTACCAAAAATGACTCTTGCAGGGCTCTCCAAGATTACTCCTTAATTCGGTCGCAGCTGTGGTCTAGATGGGCCGACCTCGTCCTTTCCCCACCTAGTCCAGCCCATCCTCTCTCGCAAGCCGAATATCCCTCCCCTGCCGCCGGCGTCTGCCTGTCCCCTGCTCGGCGCATGCCCCCTCGCAGCGGCGGAGGTCTCGGCCCTCCGGTTCGCGTTCGCCGGCGAGGAGGTCGCCCGGCGCTGCACGGGATGGCGCAGCGAGCGGCGAGACCTGCCCGCGGAGGAGCGCAGCCGGAGCCAGGCGCCGCACCCAGTCTGGCTCATCGGCAGAGCAGATTCGTTCGGTGATGGCTGTGTGCCTGTTGCCTCCTCTGTCTCAGCGTCGACGAGGATCCCCTGAGACGGCCACCGGCAGCCTCCTCACAAGGTACCCACCACCACCTCCTGAGAATACCCTTGGCTTTAGCCCCCCAATAAATTTCTCCCATGGTATCCCATTCCCATGGATTATCGGTTTGATGTAGGTACTGATCTGGAGGGTAGCAAACATACGACCTTAGGTACACCGTATGCTACATTTATACAGGACGCTAGGCCTTGGAAAATGTCACGTTCCCCCTTTGGCTGCAGCAAATCTTCACCCATGGAGCATTCTTATATATTTCGATAAGACGCCTGCATTTCCAGCAGTAGTATATCTAACAGACTAAATTGCCTAAGCCAACTGTACTACTAGTACTAGTACAATTCAGTAGCTCAAATCGACGCCATTGCCCAAATCACTGTATTATGTTGCATTGGGGCGAAGTTCTAGAAGCGAGGCATATGCTCCGCCGGCGATGCCCATCAGGGTCTCATGTGTTCCTTTCTCCACGATTGCGCCATCCTTCAGAACTGCAATTATATCAGCCCCTTGGATCGTTGAGAGGCGGTGTGCCACGGTGACAGTTGTCCTGCCAAGCATCACGCAGTCCAGTGCGTCTTGAACGACGCTCTCTGACTCTGCATCTAACGCGCTTGTTGCCTCATCCAGAAGCAGTATCCGTGGGTCCTTCAGAATAGCCCTTGCAATGGCTATGCGCTGTTTCTGCCCGCCGGACAGTTGGGTCCCTCTCTCTCCAACTGACGTGCTGTACCCCTGTGGCATGCTCGATATGAATTCATGGGCATTGGCTGCTTTAGCAGCCGCAGCAATCTCTTCCTCTGTTACCTCTTCATGCTTACCGTATGCTATGTTGGCTCGTATTGTGTCGTTGAAAAGGACTGGTTCTTGGCTTACCAATCCCATCTGGTCCCTCAACCAACTTAGCTTTAGGTTGATGATTTCCACTCCATCCAATAAGATCGCACCAGAATCTGGATCATAGAAACGCTCTAGTAAAGCAATTACTGTAGATTTGCCGCTGCCACTTTGACCCACAAGCGCAACAGTCTGCAACAAACATGTTACTAAGTAAATTCCTGGGATTGTGTTTGCTTAGTAAATTGAACCCTCTCGAATAACAGTGAGAAAATGAAAAATAACTTCTGGTTTTGTATAAGACCTTTCTAGAGGGAATGTTCAAGGTGAAGTCACTGAATATTTGAACATCTGGACGGGATGGGTATTTGAAGCTGATATGCATAAAATCAATGTCACCCTTGACAAGCTCCATGGTAGAACCCTCTTCGCTGCTGGAATCGATTTGGGATTTTCTGTCTAAGATTTTGAATATGGAAGTTGCAGAATCATTTGCCTTGGCTGAATCAGAAGCCATAGCACTAGTTTGTGATGCTCCAATCATGGCCAAAACCAGAGCAAAGTAAGCCTGCATTATAATAATTTGAAGTAAATATCATAGTAGGATATCTGGATAGAATGTTTTGTTGTATTGAAATGATTCCTAGTGGTTACCTTGAAGACGCCGCCAAAATCAGAGTTGCCTTGACTAATAAACTTTGCACCAACATAGTAACAAAGAGCAGACGTGACATATAGCATCGTATATGAGAAACCAAAACCAATGCCTCCAACTATTCCTGTTCGAATTCCTTGGTTTTTAGAAGCTTGGCATTTCTGATTGTATTTTGTCACCACTCTCTCCTCGGCACAAAAAGAGGCCACTGTTCTCATGTTACCAACTGCATCAGTTGCCACTTGACTTGCTTCTTCATACATGGTCTGTTATCACATATTCAGAAATGATGGGGAAAATATATTACAAGTGCCACCAATATAGCAATGTTCGTAACAAAGAAAGCACTGTTGACATCATAGTAGCACAGAGACAACTGTTAATCAGCTGTTCTAAGTTATCCACCTTTTGTCAGCATGAGGTGTGTATCGAGTCTACCTTTCAAGATTTTGTACTTTAGAAATGGAAAAAAAGAGGCAAAAATAAGACTAAAGAACTTTTTCATAGAATAGTGCTAATTCATGGCTCACCTTGGCATTTTGACTAAACCCTTGTAGGAACTTCACTTGAGCATAAGCCTGGAGACCCATTAAAGGAACTACAATTAAGATGACCAATGAAAGCTTCCAGTCTGCAATCATAGCTATTACTATTCCACAAATAAGTGTTGCAGTACATTGGATTATTAAGGCCAAGTTACCCCCTACAAGGCGTCTCACATTAAGGGCATCAACACATAACCTTCCACCAAGTGCTCCACTAATAAGAGATGAAAGGGATTGTTAGTATCTTCATTGTTCCATTTTGAGAATAAATTAAGATATCTCACCTAGAATTTGCAGGATGATCAAACCAAGCAGCATCTTGGTACACTATGTTTTTAAATGTGAAAGCACGAATGCGTTCTATAAGTTTCCCACCAGCTATTGCAAATAGAAGGCTATTTGCTAGCTTTGATATCATACCCATTGCACCCAGCCCAATACACAGCAATCCCCAAAAGGTAGAATCTTCCTGTCGCTTGTCTGCTGGTAATTCATAGAATGTTTTAGCAGCACTAGCCATTACCAAACCCATCATTGGGTAGACAGTTCCATCAATTGCTGCCGCAAGAGAACCAAATAGAAGAAATGCCGTCTCTGGTCTGTTTAGGCTAATTAAGCGTCCCATTGGGGCCTTCTTGGAAACCTTGACATCTGTGTTATCGCTTGCTTTCTCACCATCTGCACCATCATAATCAAGTAATGCAGTAGGGCCAGGCAAGTTGACAGGGGGAATTACAGAATGGTGGCTGCTCCCAGCTGAACTTGTACTGATTGATTGTGCTTGATTTCTTTTAGATAATGGGCTTGATAATCCAGCATCTAACTGCTCGCAAGTTTCTTGGTGTGTCTCTTGTAGCTGAATAAGTTGAGAGTATGCTCCGTCAGGATCCTTTACCAATTTATCATGATGTCCTGAGTGGATCATTTCAAATTAGTTCATCTGTTTCGGTACAGAACCAAAGTAAAGATCGAGTAGGGGAGATACTAACCTTGTTCGACTATTTTTCCTCCAGAAACAACTGATATGCAGTGGGCATTTCTAACAGTGCTCAAACGATGTGCCACGACAATCGTGGTTCTCCCAACCATGATGTTGCTTAGTGCTTCTTGGACAACCCTCTCAGACTCTAAATCCAATGCACTAGTCGCTTCATCGAGCAAAAGGATTTTCGGATTTTTTAGGATGGCTCTCGCAACCGCAATCCTTTGCTTCTGCCCCCCTGAAAGCTGGGCACCACGTTGTCCAACTGCTGTATCATAACCCTGAAAACATATGTACACATCATTATGTTTATGTTTATATACGTGGGCCCAAGCTATTGTTGAACAGATTGTGTTTATGTAAGTACATTAGGCAAATTCTCAATGAATCTTGCCGCGTTGGCAAGCTCGGCTGCTTTCTTGATCTCCTCCAATGTTGCATCCTCTTTTCCGTAGGCTATGTTCTCCTTTATAGATGTCATGAAGAGTACTGGTTCCTGGTTAACAAGGCCAATCTTCCCTCTCATCCATTCTAGCTTAAAACTCTTGATGTTCATTCCATCAATCAACACTTCGCCAGCCTGTGGATCATAAAATCTCTCAACTAAATTAATGACTGTTGTTTTGCCACTCCCACTCTCCCCAACTATGGCCATTGTTGTGCCGCTTGATACATGCATTGAAAATCGATCAAATATTAGTTGCTCTGGCCTGCTTGGGTAACTGAAAGACACATCCCTCAGCTCTACATCACCTTTAATGTCTTCTAACACAACACCAGTAGTATCATCATAGTCAATCTCTGGTTTCCTGTTGATTGTTGTAAACAATCTGTATGCGGCAACTCTTCCTTCGTCAAAGGAAGCAATGCAGGGGGTTGCATCACCCAATGCTCTAACCCAAAAATTGAAAATTTGCAAGTTAGAACACATATTTCATCTTAAGGTTTGATTTATGGAAGTACTTAGCAATTTGTTGTGAAGCACTATAGCATGTTGATCTATATTAGTGGAACTTGGTTAGTAGCTGGGGTGCAGATATTTTTGTGTCATTACTAACCTTGCTCCTACAAGGACAGCAAACAATATGTTCATGACATCTGCTCCACTATATCCTCTGTCAAGGGTTAACTTACTGCCATACCATACAATTAGTCCAAAGCTGGAGAAATAGACCAAAGAAAGGAAACCCAGGCCAAAGCCTTGAATAGCCCCTTCCTTGATCGTACCCTTGTATGCCTTCTTTATGAGATTGTTGTACTGGTCCATGGCTTTCTTTTCACCATTGAATGAAACCACCTGTTACAGTATGAATACTGGTTAGCTAAGGACTTGTCGTTCATGATTACGTCATCAACAAAGGGCCTACCGTTCTTATGGATCCAATTGTCTGTTCTACAATATTTCCTGCATCAATGTATGATGCTAGGCCCTCGCTAGATACTTTGGAAAGCATCTTTGAGACGATTGCAGCTGCAACGATTAGTGGTGGTATAGTAGAAAGCATTACAAGGGTTAGGAGCCAGCCTTTGATAAATGCCACCGTGAACCCACCAATGAAAGTGGTAAGAAGCTGTAGAAACTTCCCTACCTAGGGAAAAGGAATGGGAAAATGTAAAACAAGAACTAAATAAGATTATGACTTAATGCAAACTGTTAATGCTGAATTATATCAAGGTCTTACTACAAGTATAATTTTCGTCATGTTTATTGGCTTTCGGTGATCATCCACCAAACACCAAAAACAATAGATATATTCTAATAGAAGTTAAAGCATCACTGGGGTAGTAATTAAGCAACATATTCTTCTTTTGTACTCCCTCCGTCCCAAATTACTTGTCGCAGAAATGGATGTATCTAGAACTAAAATACATCTAGATACATCCATACTTGCGACAAGTAATTTGGAACGGAGGGAGTAGCAGGTAAAGGAAAAGAAGAAGCTGCATTCTTTGTACCTTCTCGCCAATCGCATCTTGAATTAGTATTGTGTCAGCAGATGTACCAAACACTACCTGTCCACCTTTCATTTCTGTATCAAAGAATGCCATGTCTTGTCTCAAAACCGACTTGAGATACAAAGATCGAAAGCGAGCTGCCTGCCTCTCCCCAGTCACGGTCCAGCATGATATCTCTGGTAAGCATATGTATTATTATTGAAAGAATGATTTCAGTGGATATTAAATGAAACTCATGATGCAGTAGAAGCATCAATGGGCGATCTGATATTGAGTATGCGCCTGTGGTATTCCTAGGTATTATGATGCTCAAAACACTTGATTTTGAGCATATTATATTCATAGGTATTAACATACTCAAATTATACCGAGTTGAACTATCAAAGACATACTCATATGCTATATTTACACGTGACCAAGTATGACAATGTACAACACCATACATATTTGGAGTACATAAATAATATGTCATGGTACTGAAGTGTCTCTGCAACAAATTTTGTTATTGAGAAACCTCTGACTCTTATGGTAATTGAGTATCATAGCTTGGGTGGTTGGTGGCTTGATGAATAGTAGCATTCAATAGGATCTACTTGTTTCTGGGAAATACATAAATAATGGGAAAGGCCACGCAAAGATACCATAAAGATCATATGTGTAGGTCATACTTACGGAGAAAACAAGCAGGCCATGTTCCAATTGCTAAGTAGACAAACTCTAGAACCACCTGAAAGAAATATGATAGCCATATTACAAGATCCATATTCTTTTGATATATTAAATTAAAAGAACAGGATGTGTGTATTTGTTTTTTTTTTGACAGAAAGACTGTAAGGGAACCCCCTACAGTATAATTGGTGCAACAAACCCAAATTGCAAGTACCAGGCCTTGAACCTGGGTGGGTGGGAAGGCATCAGCCCCTTCCCACCACTAGGCTATGCCTTAGTCTGCAAAATTTCATATCTGTGTATTTGTAAATTGAGGGCATGAAAAATCAAGAATCTCTTATCAGGTTAATGTGTAATTTCATATCTGTGTCCTGTAAGCAAGTTCTTATCAGCCAATATGTAACAAGTTTCAGTGGCGTTGCATGCTTGCAGATTCATACAGAAGCAAAAGGGTACCTTGTCGACTCGGGGAAGGATGGTGTCCCGGGTGGCACCTCCAAAGGCATCTACCATCCGCCCGAAGATGATCGACATGACGACCTGTGACATGCCGCTCGCAAGCGCGGCGACCGTGCCAACCAGCATCAGCACCACATCAGCGGCGTCCGCGTTCTTGAACAGGTCATGGAACGACGCCTTACCACCCTTGGTCATCTTCTTCCTGCCTTTCTCTTCCTCTTCTCCACCCTTGACTCCACCATCAGCTCTTGCATTATTTGTTTCTCCCATGCTATGCCTACCAGGTAATTGACTAGCGCCGTGTGTCTATTGCTCTAGCTGCTGAGTGAACTTCTGCTTTTATAGTGTCATTGTCTTGTTAGTTCACAGGTAAGTCCATTCACAAGAGCAACCATAAAGTTAGATGTGGTTGACAGTTGGGTAAAAAACGGAAAATGACACAGATAAATGTGTCAACAAGGTGCGATGCCAACCTAAAGACGAGTAGGATAACAAAACTGGCCACAAGAGCTGCATATCCTATTCGCTCACCCTTCGGAGTGCACTCCTTCACAGATGACCTTTTCCCATTTGAGTCAGTAACTCACCATGATTTTTTGCTTTTGCTGGATTTTTAACATTAGATTTCAACTTCAAACACAAAAGCTGTTTGAAGGAACCTGTCTCTCTTTTTCTTTGTTCACTATCCTCTTCTTCTATTGCTTCTCAAGTTTTTCTCTGTTTTTTACTCTCAAGTACATGCAGCTGTCTAAATAATACATAGACTGAGTAAACATTTGAGAATTATGAAGTAACAAAATCCCCAGAGCTTTCATTGCACTCGCCATGGTGGTGAAATAATTTATGTACCGATCGGTTTCAGTGCCAGAACCACTAGTAGAAAGTGCTTGAATGATGTTAGGAGTGCACCCTTAATTAAAGGCTGTCTTTGTCCTGCAGACCCAAACTGATTCAACATTGTGAAACCAGATCTTCTTCGCTGGGAAAGCGACGGCCGATGAAAACCCCTCTTCCTTGACAGCGGCTGGCCTAGGGGTAAACTCTGCCGATAATTTTAATGCGAGGAGCTGTTTTTTTTGCAGGTGTCCACATCAGAGGATGACTAGGACACTTGGTGCATCAGCTCGGTCGTACGCATCGGCTTGGCTGCGTCAGCTCAGATGTAAGCATATTTTTTTGTTGCTGATCATTTTCCTAAGGCTAGTCATAGTGGGAGTAACTTAGATAGTAACATAGCACACTTCGAGAAATTTTTGCTTATGTGGCAATGTAGTTAATGAGAAGTAGTAACATAATATGTTACTGTAACATAGCGTTTCCCAAGACATGATGAGTCTACAAGCCATTAAATGAAGCCACATATGACACTACTAGTATGTTACTTTGCACTATGAAGGTAGTAACTTAGACTAGTGTCATATGCATGACATTAGTATAAGTTACTCTCCACTATGACCAGCCTAAGTAGGCCCTCCTTGGCTGGCAGGAGCTTAGTAGGCCTGGTCTTGCCTGGCAGTGGCAGGAGGTATCGCAGGGTGTTCAGCGCCCAGATTTGTAGCTAGTCGCTCGCGCCACGATGGCAGCTGCTGGAGTGAGCCAAATGGAAGATCCCGGGGGACCTGAGCGTTTGGATGCTTGGAGCATCAGCTCTGTTCGGATGTGCGTGAGAGCTTCTGCAAATGGCATGGCCTGGCCCCGCTCTCTTTTTGTTCTTATCCTGCTTATGCAGATTAGGGCATAGCGTGTAGGACCTAAGTAGGGGTACTGTGTATTTCTATATTTTTTTATTAGAGGAGTGTATTTGTATTTGTTTCTGGCCGAAGATATATACTACTGCTTCATTGATTATGTTTGTATTGCAAAGAAAATCTCACATCCAAATTACGCTAGCGTCAGTTTTTTTTGTCGTTGGAAGGAAGCGTCAGCTTTTGTTTACTCGGGCCTGGGAATGAATGAGAATTCCTCGCATACAAAACTCGGCCTTGCATTGCATTGTTGGTGTGAGCCCATGGCTGAGTCGGTTGGGCCAAATATATACTAGAGTACACAGCCCTAACAAAAAAGGTTAAGGTTAATGGTTGTGCTAAAAAATGATTAATGGTTACCCTCTATCGGTGCTCCTATGTGGCGCCTTAAGCGCCATTAGGCCTCGTGGGCCCGCCCATGTAGAGGGCGAGCGCTCGATCCCTTTCTTGGTCGTTTCTCCTCGCCGGTCGCATTTTGTACAGTTGCGATTGACCAGTCTGCTCAACCGTTGACTTTTTAAATAAGCAAGTTTTTTTCTTAAAAAATAAAAAAATCACAAAAAGCGAAAAAATTCTGGGATTTTGAAATAAGTTCACAAACTTCAAGAATTTGAAAATAAGTTCATCAATTTTGAAAAAGTTCATCGAAACTGAAAGAAAGTTAACCAAAATTAAAAAAAGTTCATCGCATTTGAAAAAAAGTTCATCAACATTAAAAAGTTCGTCGATTCTGAAAAAAGTTAATCGAATTTGGGAAAAATGTTTATCAAATTAGAAAAACAATGTTCGTCAACATTAGAAAAAGTTCATTGATTTTGAAAATAGTCCAGCGAATTAGAAAAAGTTCATCGAATTAGAAAAAGAAGTTCATTGATTTGAAAAAAAGGTTCATCGATTTTAAAGAAAAGTTCATCAATGTAGAAAAAGTTCAACAAATATTAAAAAATAAAAATAAGAAAATAAAAACATAAAAAACAGTTTCGCATTTGTTATTTGAAGATGTATAAAAACAAGGAAACTAGCAAAAACAGAGAGTTGTATTGTTGGTTAGCCACGCTGGTCACCCTGCTGGTACAGAGCTCGAGTCTTTTTTGAAGGTTTGTACAAAAAAAAAAAGAAAAAAATTGTAAGATGGGCCGACACAAGCGGAGGCAAAGGTGTGCGCACGTTAGCAAGTATTGAATAAACAGGCGCCTTAAGCGCCATTTAGGAAATGCCACCCTCTGCAAGAGTAACTCCCATTCCCATGCAGCATGTGGCTTGACCCAGCGCCGCCACTTGTCGCACCCCGCAGGAGCATGACTTTTTTTTTCTAATTTTGTACATGTTTTTGGGTTTTATCTGTGTTTTTTTGGCTCCTTGGTTTTTCCTTGGTTTTCGCTAGGTTTGATGGGGGGAAAATGTTTTTCCTAAAAGTAACGCTTTTCCGTGACATGTGCTTCTGCAAGAAACACTGCTGCTATTGATGAAACCAAAAGAAAAAACTAGTGCCCTTTCGCATAGATCGAGATGCGGTACCTTTTCTTTATTTCTTCCATACTAGGAAGAATGGAAGGAAATACTTCGATAACACTTCTTCCTTATTTGAAGAAATGATATCCGACGCCCCTGTAAAATCTTTAATTTCAAAAAAGTTCTTCTTCTTAAGAAGCAAATAGCATTTCCTATTGATTTGTCCCCTGGACTAGACCTATGTAGATTCGGAATTATTCGTCGCTACGCTGTTCCCAAGGACAAGCAAAATCGAAATTGCAAAATTCTCACAACATGTGCCCCCAAAAGGGAGAAGCATTACTTCCGGGAGAAGCACAATTATGCTTTTTTGAATAGGGAAAAACACAACATGTGCGTCTATGGTAAGCACAACTATGCTTCCTAAAAAGAGAAAAACAGAACCTATGCTTCCAAAAGAAAATGAAAAGCATAATTGTACTTTCGGGTTTCTAATTTTTTTCTTCCGTTTTTTTGTTGCTGTTTTTTGTTTTTTTATTTCTGCCTTTTTTATGATTTCTGAATTTCACGTTTATCCGTGAAAAAATATTCGTCAAAATCTATTAACATGAGATATAGTTTCGAAGATGTCGATGTGAGAAATCCAGAGGTGAAAACGGTTCGGCATTTGGACGCACGGTTTAAGAGATACAATGTTTAAAAAAAAATTAAATATGCAAAAAAAAAAACTCTCAGGTTGAGATAAGTGACGCACAGTGTGCCACTTGTCAGGGAAAGTGGGAGTGACATTTGCAAGAGATACCAGTTTTGGTTTTCCTTCTACTTTTTTATTTTTTATTTTCTTAGTTTATTTTCCTTTTGTTTTGGTTTTCTATCGGATTATTTTGCATTTTTTCCTTTTGGAACTTCTTTATACTATAACTTTTTTCAATGTAATATACCGTAAACATTTTCTTTAAATGCAGTGCACATTTGTTAATGTACGAAAATAATCTATTTAACATATGATGCACATTTTTTAATAGAAATAAAAAATTAAATCTAGGATGAACCATATTTTTAAGTTTGCTGTAAAAATAACATACTATGAACATTTTCCAATGTATGATGATTATTTTTAATATATGCTAAACATATTTGGATACACATGAAAATATTTTAAGGCAGACACCAAGAACATCTCTTTTCTTTTAAAAAATGAAACAAAAAAAACGAAAATATCCAGCAGTCAGATTTCCATACAAGAGGAAAAAACAGAAAAACATTCAAGGGAGCTCATCAGATTGGGCCGGCCCACAACCTTCACGGGTCGTCAACACGTTTTGTGACGCATATAGGCGTCGACCAGTAGGTCTCGTGTTGCGCACCAGATTAAATAAAGACTAATCGTTACTAAAAAAGACTAAGAGTAAGTACAATAAACACGCGCTTCTAGTCACTTTGTGTGAGAAGAAGATGGACCATGTAAGTAGTACTTATTTACATCTAACGATTGTACTTGTCGGCTATAAGCTTGACTATAGATGACATGGCAACATCATATAGCCAACACTGACTGAGCTATTAAGAGCAAGTATAATAAGATGATATAAACAGGCTATAAGGATTTAAATATAGTATTTGTGCTTAGGTAGAGGAGAGAGAAGAGTAGAAAGAATAGAAAAGGGCTACAAACTTGTAGCTGGCTGTAGCACGAGGTCCAACATATTTAGTGAGACAAAAGATGAGGCCACATATTAATAGTACTCGCTCCATTCCAAAATATAGTGCATTATTGGTTTCCGCATTTCAACTTTGACCATAAATTTAGCCAATGAGACCAACTACGGCGGGAGCAAAAATTATACCAATGAGTTCGTATTCAAAAAAAGTTTTCAATTATATATTTTTTGCTCCCACCACAATTGATTTCGTTGGTTAAATTTATGGTCAAAGTTGAATCTTGAGAAGCATGGACACACTATGGGCCTCTTTAATTCGCGGGATTGCAAAAACACAGGAATAGGAAAAACGTAGGATTGAAATGACATGCCCATTGGATTCCTATAGGATTTGAGTTTATTTGATTGTATCACAGGAAAAATAAAGAATTTCTTCCAAGAGGTTGGAGTGGATGCTACAATTCCTATGAAATGTAGTTTAAATGAATCCATAGGAAAAAATCCTATAGGATTCAATCCTGCGAATCAAACGATCAACGCAGGAAAAATTCCGAAGGATTCTTATCCTTCAAAAATCCTATGAAAATCCTTTGAATCAAAGAGGCCCTATATTTTGGAACGGAGGAAGTATAGTATACTAGTATGACTAACTATTATACAAGCCGGCTATTAGGTTGGCTTATACAATAATAGAATTTAAATGTGTAGTACTTTATTAATAGCTGGTCCATCATACATTCTCACAAAAAAATTTTGGTCCTGTGCTATAGCCGGCTCTTATTCTACAGCTCACTTTTCTTCTCTCTCCTTTCCCCTCTTCTCCAACTAAGTAAGAATATTTTAGTTTTTATAGTCTGCTTATGCCATCATATTGTATTTGCTCTAACCATGCTTTCCCTAATCGGACGATTGATGAGGCGGCCAATGCATCAACGATCACTTAGGTTCCCAAGCGTTTGTATATCCTTATTAAAAAAATCACACGGTGAATTTAAAGCGTGCCGCGTCCGTGCACAAAACGAGTCGAAGTCGCTTCCGGGTCCGTGGCGCGCCCGCCCACTCCCCGCACCGACCTATCAGCCTTTAAATACCAGCCGCCCCAGCTTCCCAAACCCTTTCCCCAGCACTTTCCCCGAGCCGCCGCCGCCGCCGCCGCCGCAACCAAGCACCGATAGTTTCTCGCGCCACGATGCCCACCGGCGCGGACGAGCGCGTCTACTGCCCGGACTGCCGCCGCGCGACGGAGGTGGTGCTGGACCACGGCACCGGCGACACCATCTGCACCGAGTGCGCGCTCGTCCTCGACGCGCACTACATCGACGAGGGCTCCGAGTGGCGCAACTTCGCCGACGACGGCGGCGGCGAGGACCGCGACCCCAGCCGCGTCGGCGCCTCCGGGGACCCCTTCCTCAACGCCAAGCTCTCCACCGTCATCGCCTACGACAAGAAGCCCGGCAAGTCCTCCGGCGAGGCCAACGCCCTGCCGCGGACGTCCGTGCCCGGCGACGGCGCCTGCGCGGCCTCCGACAAGACCCTCGTCGACGGCTTCCGCGGCATCGGCGACATGGCCGACCGGCTCGGCCTCGTCGCCACCATCCGGGACCACGCCAAGGAGACGTTCAAGAAGCTGGACGAGGCCAAGGGCGTCCCGCGCGGCCGGAACCGCGACTCGGTCTACGCCGCCTGCATCTACATCGCCTGCCGCAACCTCGGCATGCCGCGCACCTACAAGGAGCTCGCCTCCGTCACGGCCGCCGGCCCGGCCGCCAAGAAGGACATCGGCAAGATGTCGACGCACATCAAGAAGCTCCTCGGCGAGGAGGACGGCCAGGTGATGGACATCGGCGTCGTCAGCGCCTCGGACTACCTGCGCCGCTTCTGCTCGCGCCTCGGGCTGGGCAACCAGGAGGTGCGGGACGCGCAGGAGGCCGTGCGCAGGCTCGAGGAGCGCCTCGACGTGCGCCGCAACCCCGAGTCCATCGCCGCCGCCGTCATCTACATGGTCGTCCAGCGCGCCGGCGCCACCAACTCCAACTCCGCCATCAAGGACGTCTCCGTCGCCACCGGCGTCGCCGAGGGGACCATCAAGGAGGCGCACAAGGACCTCACCCCGCACGCCCACATGCTCTTCGCCCCGCCTGTCACCGCCCACGACATTATTAACCCTTTATTACAAGCTTGATTCTGTCTGTGGCAGCTCCAATTCCAAGCGTGTGTGTGTGTGTCTTCTTCTTGGCCAACTATATATCTTAAGCTTGGACATGCCAAGTTTGTGTTGGCCTCATCCGTTTCTAAGTACTGAAGAACCATTCGTGCTTGATCCGTTTGTTCCAGTTATTAAACTCATGAACTGTGGCCTGAGACCTAATCCAGTTTGCTAACAAAATTCAAAATCTGGTTGAATTTCATTAGAAAATTGGCATGCTAATGTGTTGCGTTCTGTCAGGTGAGACAAATTCATGTAGAAAGAAAGAATCGCCTCGTGTTAATAACCATTAACCAATCGAAGGAATCTGACATGGGTTGCTGAGGTGATGTTAGTCACACATGTTATTTGCCAGCCTATAATGAATTGGACATTCAGGGTGGGGAGATCATTACATCTTCTTGTTGAATAGGCGCATACTTGAGGCTGGTCATAATGGGAGTAACTCAGCAAGTAACATAGCGCATTTCAAGACAAGTTTGCTTATGTGACATATAATTAATAAGAAGAGAGGTGTTTGGAGTAACATAATATGTTACTGTAACATAACGCAACCCAAAGCAAAATGAGTCTATAATATAATAAATGCTACCATCTATGATACTAATTGTATGTTACTTTGCACTATGTAAGTAGTAACAAAGACTAGTGTCATATGCATGACACTAGTCTAAGTTACTCCCCACTATGACTAGCCTGAGAACATATAAGGTCAGGATTGTATCTGGACGGGCGACATATGTCTTTTTTAACTAATATCACTGGATATTCAGTTTGGTGCTAAAACTCATAAAATACGGATTTGCGGTCATATAACTAGTTGATTGGTGCAAATACGGTGCATTCTACTGTATCCAGGCATACAATCCTGCCTATCTATATGACGACTTATCAATTTTTTTCTTACATTATTCAATGACGGGTTGGCCTCACCTGAGCTTTTTTTGCGCAATTAAAAAATTCAGGGAGTTATCTAGAAACATTTATTCCAAGCCAATGCCACGCAGGCAACATACATGTACGTCCGGATATGGCAGAACACACCATATTTGCACCATACAACAAGTTAGATGACCACAAATCCGTATTTTACAAGTTTTAGCATCAAACTAAACATGCAACGCAAGTTCTATGACTCCCGATGATATTACCTCCAAAAAAGAGCACTACTATTACAATTGTCCTCATGTAATCAGGCAAGTAAGCAGAAACCAAAATTTTGTTTCTTTTTTTGATATGAAACTGATAGTACCTATTTTTTATTTGTTTTATAATCATCTCAAACTTCTTGGTTGTTCACTGTCACATTGTTTTCTGCAATGCTGTTTGATGATAGAAAATAAGAATGGTGGATCTTATATTTGGAATTTGTGGCGAGTAAATATTGCACTGGTGAGAAATTCCATGGTAAAAAATAATATTGGTATCTGTTCATACCCTAGAAAGCATCCGCAAATACTAAGAATTTAGTGAGGTAAAACCCAACCATAGCATTAAGATAAATATATATCTATAGGGTAACTACCCCTGGGTGGTAGGATGCTCTTTTTTACATACAAATATATATGTATTTCACAAATATAATAAAAATCATGGGCCAACTTGCAATTTTTTTCATGTAACTCACTTTGGAATGTGTTATATATAATTTATGAACATATTTATAATAATAAAGTAGTATATACAATACCATATGGTAGTATGTGAGACATGTGGAACAAGGCTTGATAATATGTGTTACTCTGGCCGCCCTATGAATAGTTTTCTCAACATACAACTACCCCTAAGTGTGATCCATGTATATGCGCGCTCATATGATGGGCACCAAAGGACAACAACATATCAACATACAACTCAAATAAATCATAATAGATCACCAATTAACCATAGGATAAAATGAATATAATGAACAATAACGGAGATGCAAGAAATCACTGGATAATAGTTAACGGCATCAAAGCAGTGTTCAAGAAGGGATTGCGACGGTTTTTGGGAGAGTGGACCACTGAATACAGAGGGAGGAAGGTGATGGAGATGTTGATGAAGGCGGTGGAGGTGATGGAGACGATGGTGGTGATGATGGTTCCCTTGGCGGCACTCTGACACCATCAAAAGAGGGAAAAGAGGCCCCTTCCTTCTTCTTCTTCCTTGGCCTCTCCCCTAGGTGGGGAGAGGTTTCCACCTCTTTTTCTTGGTGCTCATGGATCTTGGAGTGCGAGAGCCCCTCTAAGATTGAATCTCTCTTCTCTCTATTTCTCTCTATTTTCGGTATTGTTCTGAGCCGAAACACTATCTCTTTAATAAGCGGAGATTTGTAACTCCAATGAGGCTACAAGTTTAAGCGAATGTCCGATATTTCAGGATCTTTCTTACAGCCGAAGGAGAGCATCAACCGACCTACATGGGGCAACATGGTAGTCCCACGTGCCCCCTAGGGCGCGTGGAGGGGGTGCATGGCCACCTGGTGGCTCCCCTGACCTCCATCTTCTAACCGTTGGAGTCCTTAGTTAAATTTTGAAAGAAAGAAAAATTGATTTCCGGCTCTATAAAATTTTCACCTAAAAAGCCCAAAACAATAGAAAATAGTGTACGTCCTCATGCACTAGATTAATATGCTAGTCCAAATAAGTATGATATAAAATTGTGCCAAAAAGCATATAAAATGATGTGAATATAGCATGAATATTCAAAACTTATAGATACATTTGAGACGTATCCGCAATCGCTTTATCTTCACAATCTTTTGTCTCCTTCATAATTTGAAGGCTTCCAAGTGACTCCAATCTCTAGAAGAGGCACACCCTCCAAAAGAACAGAAACCTTGTAGAAATCACTTGGTTTGAACTCTTTCTAAATATTTTTAAGAAATAAGTCAAGAACTCATCTCCTCTCCCTCTCTCTCTCTCTTCTCACAAAGGATGGGTAGAAGAAAGGGAGTGAAAGCGCAAAGATGCAAAGATTGTTCTATTATAGTAAATGGTCTCGAAGCCTATCACCACTCAAGGTATAGGGGTGTCTTACATAGGCATGCCTAAAATATGACTATTGGAAGAAAAAGTAACATCCCCGGAAGTTTCGAACATCGCATACCTGGAACCTCGAGTTGTGTTCAAAATTTAAAAGGTCTTTCCAAAAATTAAACCTACCATAAGAGTGTTGATACAAGATTCCCCACACTGATATGAGTAAATATCAAAAACAATAATTATTTACTCATTTGCTTAAAAGTCATTGTGTTGCAGCTGTCACTAAACAATTTTTTTCTAAGTTAGAGCATCTACTGTCGGGGGCCTCAAACCCCCACCCCCTCCATACGCCCGGGCGGTCGGCCCAGTCAGTGACCGGGATTGGCACCCCTCATATCTAGCCCAAATGTAGGGTAGATATGAGGATGTCCGGTCACATCCGCCACATCGGACCCAGCAGGCGTACCGCACCACAAATTGCACAAAATCCACCCCTCGACCTACTAGATCCATTTGCTCTCTCATCTCTTCTTTCACCTCTGCGGTAGACGTCTCGCATCTCCGCCGCCACCCTTGCTTCGCAACCCTTCCGAGCCTCTATGCCACCAGCACTGCCACAATAGTCCTCTCTCCCATGCTCACCACCGCAGACATCGTCACCGGCCCGGACGCCACCGTGGTACGTCCGGCAACTCTCGGGTTGCCCCTTGTGCTCTATGTGTTTGATACATTGTCTAACCTATTTTTTGTGATTTATTTGTAGGGAAAATGATGAATTCTAATTCTTCGTCAGACGAGGAGTATGGACTGATGGAGTGATGTCTGCTAGAACTACGTCGGTATTTCCCCAAAGAGAAAGGGATGACGCAGCACAGCGATGGTAGGTATTTCCTTCAGTGATGAGACCAAGGTTATCGAACCAGTAGGAGAACCAAGCAACACTACGTAAACATCACCTGCACACAGATAACAAATACTCGCAACCCAACGTGTAAAAGGGGTTGTGAATCCCTTTCGGGTAACGACGCCAGAAATTGGCAAACGGACGTGAAAGAGTTGTAAATATTGATAGATCGAATGCCAAATAAAATAAAGTGCAGCAAGGTATTTTTGTATTTTTGGTTTAATAGATCTAAAAATAAAAGCAAAGGAAAATAGATCGCAAAGGCAAATATATTAAAGAAGAGACCCGGGGCCGTAGGTTTCACTAGTGGCTTCTCTCGAGAAAAATAGCAAACGGTGGGTAAACAAATTACTGTTGGGCAATCGATAGAACTTCAAATAATCATGATGATATCCAGGTGACAATCATTATATAGGCATCACGTCCAAGATTAGCAGACCGACTCCTGCCTGCATCTACTACTATTACTCCACACATCAACCGTTATCCAGCATGCATCTAGTGTATTAAGTTCATGGAGAAACGAAGTAATGCAATAAGAACGACGACATAGTGTAGACAAGATCTATTTATGTAGAAATAGACCCCATCTTGTTATCCTTAATGGCGACGATACATATGTGTCGGTTCCCCTTCTGTCACTGGGATCAAGCACCGTAATATCGAACCCATCATAAAGCACCTCTTCCCATTGCAAGATAAATAGATCAAGTTGGCCAAACAAAACCCAAATATTGGATAAGAAATACGAGGCTATAAGCAATCATGCATATAAGAGATCAAACAAGACTCAAATAACTTTCATGGATAAAAAGATAGATCTGATCATAAACTCAAAGTTCATCCGATCCCAACAAACACATCGCAAAAAGAGTTACATCATATGGATCTCCAAGAGACCATTGTATTGAGAATCAAACAAGCGAGAGGAAGCCATCTAGCTACTAACTACGGACCCAAAGGTCTACAAAAGACTACTCACGCATCATCGGAGAGGCACCAATGGAAGTGGTGAACCCCTCCGTGATGGTGTCTAGATTGGATATGGTAGTTCTAGACTCTGTGGTGGCTGGAATTGATTTTCATCGACTCCCCTAGGGTTTCTAGAATATTGGGGTATTTATAGAGCAAAGAGTCGGTTCAGGGGGCACCCGAGGTGGGCACAACCCACCAGGGCGCACCTGGGCCTCTAGGCGCGCCCTGGTGGGTTGTGCTCCCCTCGGAGCACCCCATGCGCTTCTCCGACCCACTTGATGTCTTCTGTTACAAAAAAGATCCACAAAAAGTTTCGTTGCGTTTGGACTCCATTTGGTATTGATTTCCTGCGATGTAAAAATCATGCAGAAAACAACAATTGGCACTTGGCACTATGTCAATAGGTTAGTACCAAAAAATGATATCAATGAAGGAAATATGCCCTAGAGGCAATAATAAAGTTATTATTTATTTCCTTATTTCATGAAAAATGTTTATTATTCATGCTAGAATTGTATTAACCGGAAACATAATACATGTGTGAATACATAGACAAACATAGTGTCACTAGTATGCCTCTACTTGACTAGCTCATTGATCAAAGATGATTAAGTTTCCTAACCATAGACATGAGTTGTTATTTGATCCCATTAGGGGCCGGCCTAGGGCAGGCAGCACGCCCCCTTCCCCCCTGTCCGAATTGGACTAGGAGAGGGGGGCGGCGGCCCCCTTTCCTTCTCTTTCTCTCCTTGCCTTTTCCCCTCCTAGTAGGAGTAGGAAAGGGAGGAATCCTACTCCTACTAGGAGGAGGATTCCTCCTCCTAGGCGCGCCAACAAGGGCCGGCTGGCCTCCCCCTTGCTCCTTTATATACAGGGGCAGGGGGCACCTCTAGACACACAAGTTGATCACAAAGATCTCTCCCAGCCGTGTGTGGTGCCCCCCTCCACCATAATCCACCTCGGTCATACTATAGCGGTGTTTAGGCGAAGCCCTGCTGCAGTAACTTCATCAGCATTGTCACCACACCGTCGTGCTGACGAAACTCTTCCCCGAGCTCTACTGGATCGTGAGTTCGTGGGACGTCACCGAGCTGAACGTGTGCTGAACGCGGAGGTGCCATACGTTCGGTACTGAGGATCGGTCGATCGTGAAGACGTATGACTACATCAATCGCGTTGTCATAACGCTTCCGCTTAACGGTCTACGAGGGTACGTGGACAACACTCTCCCTCTCGTTGCTATGCATCACCAGGATCCTGTGTGTGTGTAGGATTTTTTTTGAAATTACTACGTTCCCCAACAGTGGCATCAGAGCCTGGTTTTATGCGTAGATGTTATATGCACGAGTAGAACACAAGTAAGTTGTGGGCGATACAAGTCATACTGCTTACCATCATGTCATACTTTGATTCGGTGGTATTGTTGGATGAAGCGGCCCAGACCGACATTACGCGTACGCTTACGCGAGACTGGTTCTACCAACGTACTTTGCACACAAGTGGCTGGCGGGTGTCAGTTTCTCCAACTTTAGTTGAACCGAGTGTGGCTACGCCCGGTCCTTGAGAAGGTTAAAACAGCACCAACTCGACGAACTATCATTGTGGTTTTGATGCGTAGGTAAGAATGGTTCTTGCTCAGCCCGTAGCAGCCACGTAAAAACTTGCAACAACAAAGTAGAGGACGTCTAACTTGTTTTTGCAGGGCATGTTGTGATGTGATATGGTCAAGACATGATGCTATATTTATTGTATGAGATTATCATGTTTTGTAACGGAGTTATCGGCAACTGGCAGGAGCCATATGGTTGTCGCTTTATTGTATGCAATGCAATCGCCCTGTAATTGCTTTACTTTATCACTAAGTGGTAGCAATAGTTGGTGAGACGACAACGATGCTACGATGGAGATCAAGGTGTCGCGCCAGTGATGATGGTGATCATGACGGTGCTTCGGAGATGGAGATCACAAGCAAAAGATGATGATGGCCATATCATATCACTTATGTTGATTGCATGTGATGTTTATCCTTTATGCATCTTATTCTGCTTTGTTTGACGGTAGCATTATTTGATGATCTCTCACTAAATTTCAAGATAAAAGTGTTTTCCCTGAGTATGCACTGTTGCCAAAGTTCGTCGTGCCGAGACACCATGTGATGATCGGGTGTGATAAGCTCTACGTCCATCTACAATGGGTGCAAGCCATTTTTGCACACACAGAATACTCGGATTAAACTTGACGAGCCTAGCATATGCAGATATGGCCTCGGAACACTGAGACCGAAAGGTCGAGCGTGAATCATATAGTAGATATGATCAACATAGTGATGTTCACCATTGAAAACTACTCCATTTCACGTGATGATCCGTTATGGTTTAGTTGATATGGATCATGTGATCACTTAGATGATTAGAGGGATGTCTATCTAAGTGGGAGTTCTTAAGTAATATGATTAATTGAACTTAAATTTATCATGAACTTTGTACCTGATAGTATTTTGCTTATCTATGTTGTTGTAGATAGATGGCCCGTGTTGTTGTTCCGTTGAATTTTAATGCGTTCCTTGATAAAGCAAAGTTGAAAGATGATGGTAGCAATTACACGGACTGGGCCCGTAACTTGAGGGTTATCCTCATTGCTGCACAGAAGAATTACGTCCTGGAAGCACCGATGGGTGCCAGGCCTGCTGCAGATGCTGCTGACAACGTTAAGAACGTTTGGCAGAGTAAAGCTGATAACTACTTGATAGTTCAGTGTGCCATGCTTTACGACTTAGAACCGGGACTTCAACGACATTTTGAACGTCATGGAGCATATGAGATGTTCCAGGAGTTGAAGTTAATATTTCAAGCAAATGCCCGGATTCAGAGATATGAAGTCTCCAATAAGTTCTATAGCTGCAAAATGAAGGAGAATAGTTCTGTCAGTGAGCATATACTCAAAATGTCTGGGTATCATAATCACTTGACTCAACTGGGAGTTAATCTTCCTGTTGATATTGTCATTGACAGAGTTCTTCAATCACTGCCACCAAGGTACAAAAGCTTCGTGATGAACTATAATATGTAAGGGATGAATAAGACAATTCCTGATCTCTTCGCGATGCTAAAGGCTGCGGAGGTAGAAATCAAGAAGGAGCATCAAGTGTTGATGGTCAATAAAACCACCAGTTTCAAGAAAAAGGGCAAAGGGAAGAAGAAGGGGAACTTCAAGAAGAACAGCAAACAAGTTGCTGCTCAGGAGAAGAAACTCAAGTATGGACCTAAGCTTGAGACTGAGTGCTTCTACTACAAACAGACTGGTCACTGGAAGCAGAACTGCCCCAAGTATTTGGCGGATAAGAAGGATGGCAAGGTGAACAAAGGTATATGTGATATACATGTTATTGATGTGTACCTTACCAGAGCTCGCAGTACCACCTGGGTATTTGATACTGGTTCTGTTGCTAATATTTGCAACTCGAAACAGGGACTACGGATTAAGCGAAGACTGGCTAAGGACGAGGTGACGATGCGCGTGGGAAATGGTTCCAAAGTTGATGTGATCGCCGTCGGCACGCTACCTCTACATCTACCTTCGGGATTAGTTTTAGACCTAAATAATTGTTATTTGGTGCCAGCGTTAAGCATGGACATTATATCTGGATCTTGTTTGATGCGAGACGGTTATTCATTTAAAGCTGAGAATAATGGTTGTTCTATTTATATGAGTAATATCTTTTATGGTCATGCACCCTTAAAGAGTGTTCTATTCTTGTTGAATCTCGATAGTAGTGATATACATATTCATAATGTTGAAGCCAAAAGATGCAGAGTTGATAATGATAGTGCAACTTATTTGTGGCACTGCCGTTTGGGTCATATTGGTTTAAAGCGCATGAAGAAACTCCATACTGATGGACTTTTGGAATCACTTGATTATGAATCACTTGGTACTTGCGAGCCATGCCTTATGGGCAAGATGACTAAAACACCATTCTCCGGAACTACGGAGCGAGCAACAGATTTGTTGGAAATCATACATACTGATGTATGTGGTCCGATGAATATTGAGGCTTGCGGCGGGTATCGTTATTTTCTCACCTTCACAGATGATTTAAGCAGATATGGGTATATCTACTTAATGAAACATAAGTTTGAAACATTTGAAAAGTTCAAAGAATTTCAGAGTGAAGTGGAAAATCATCGTAACAAGAAAATAAAGTTTCTATGATCTGATCGTGGAGGAGAATATTTGAGTCATAAGTTTGGCATACATTTGAAACAATGCGGAATAGTTTCGCAACTCATGCCACCCGGAACACCACAGCATAATGGTGTGTCCGAACGTCATAATCGTACTTTACTAGACATGGTGCAATCTATGATGTCTCTTACTGATTTACCGCTATCATTTTGGGGTTATGCTTTAGAGACGACTGCATTCACGTTAAATAGGGCACCATCAAAATCCTTTGAGACGACGCCTTATGAACTATGGTTTGGCAAGAAACCAAAGTTGTCATTTCTTAAAGTTTGGGGCTGCGATGCTTATGTGAAAAAGCTTTAACCTGATAAGCTCGAACCCAAATCGGAGAAATGTGTCTTCATAGGATACCCAGAGGAAACTATAGGGTACACCTTCTATCACATATCCGAAGGCAAGATATTTGTTACTAAGAATGGATCCTTTCTAGAGAAGGAGTTTCTCTCGAAAGAAGTGAGTGGGAGAAAATTAGAACTTGATGAGGTAACTGTACCTGCTCCCTTATTGGAAAGTAGTTCATCACAGAAATCGGTTCCTATGACATCTACACCAATTAGTGAGGAAGCTAATGATAATGATCATGAAACTTTAGATCAAGTTACTACCGAACCTCGTAGGTCAACTAGAACAAGATCCACACTAGAGTGGTACGGTAATCCAGTTCTGGAGGTCATGGTACTTAACCATGACGAACCTACGAACTATGAGGAAGAGATGATGAGCCCAGATTCCGCAAAATGGCTTGAGGCCATGAAATCTGAGATGGGATCCATGTATGAGAAAAAGTGTGGACTTTGGTTGACTTGCCCGATGATCGACAAGCCATCGAGAACAAAGGTTTTCGACAAGTTCAAGGAGTTGACTACGATGATACCTTCTCACCCGTAGCGATGCTTAAGTCCGTCCCAAACATGTTAGCAATTGCCGCATTTTATGATTATGAAATTTGGCAAATGGATGTAAAGACTGCATTCCTGAATGGATTTCTGGAAGAAGAGTTGTATATGATGCAACCTGAAGGTTTTATCGATCCAAAGGGAGCTAACAAAGTGTGCAAGCTCCAGCGATCCATTTATGGACTGGTGCAATCCTCTTGGAGTTGGAATAAACGTTTTGATAGTGTGATCAAAGCATATGGTTTTATACAGACTTTTGGAGAAGCCTGTATTTACAAAAAAGTGAGTGGGAGCTCTGTAGCATTTATAATATTATATGTGGATGACATATTGTTGATTGGAAATGATGTAGAATTTCTGGACAACATAAAAGGATACTTGAATAAAAGTTTTTCAATGAAAGACCTCGGTGAAGCTGCTTATATATTGGGCATCAAGATCTATAGAGATAGATCAAGATGCTTAATTGGATTTTCACAAAGCACATACCTTGATAAAGTTTTGAAGAAGTTCAAAATGGATCAAGCTAAGAGAGGGTTCTTGCCTGTGTTACAAGGTGTGAAGTTGAGTAAGACTCAATGCCCGACCAGTGCATAAGATAGAGAGAAAATGAAAAGTGTTCCCTATGCTTCAGCCATAGGCTCTATCATGTATGAAATGTTGTGTACCAGACCTGATGTGTGCCTTGCTATTAACCTAGCAGGGAGGTACCAAAGTAATCCAGGAGTGGATCACTGGACAGCGGTCAAGAACATCCTGAAGTACCTAAAAAGGACCAAGGATATGTTTCTCGTTTATGGAGGTGACAAAGAGCTCATCGTAAATGGTTACGTTGATGCAAGCTTTGACACTGATCCGGACGATTCTAAATCACAAACCGGATACATGTTTATATTAAACGGTGGAGCAGTCAGTTGGAGCAGTTCTAAACAGAGCATCGCGGCGGGATCTACATGTGAAGCGGAGTACATTACTGCTTCGGAAGTAGCGAATGAAGGAGTCTGGATGAAGGAGTTCATATCCGATCTAGGTGTCATACCTAGTGCATCGGGTCCAATGAAAATCTTTTGTGACAATACTGGTGCAATTGCCTTGGCAAAAGAATCCAGATTTCACAAGAGAACCAAGCACATCAAGAGACGCTTCAACTCCATCCGGGATCAAGTCCAAGTGGGAGACATAGAGATTTGAAAGATACATACGGATCTAAATGTTGCAGACCCATTGACTAAGCCTCTTCCACGAGCAAAACATGATCAGCACCAAGGCTCCATGGGTGTTAAAATCATTACTGTGTAATCTAGATTATTGACTCTAGTGCAAGTGGGAGACTGAAGGAAATATGCCCTAGAGGCAATAATAAAGTTATTATTTATTTCCTTATTTCATGATAAATGTTTATTATTCATGCTAGAATTGTATTAACCAGGAACATAATACATGTGTGAATACATAGACAAACATAGTGTCACTAGTATGCCTCTACTTGACTAGCTCATTGATCAAAGATGGTTAAGTTTCCTAACCATATACATGAGTTGTTATTTGATCAATGGGATCACATCATTAGGAGAATGATGTGATTGACTTGACCCATTCCGTTAGCTTAGCACTTGATCGTTTGTTTACTGCTATTGCTTTCTTCATGACTTATACATGTTCTTATGACTATGAGATTATGCAACTCCCGAATACCCGAGGAACACTTTGTGTGCTACCAAACGTCACAACGTAACTGGGTGATTATAAAGGTTCTCTACAGGTGTCTCCGATTGTTGATTTGGCATAGATCAAGATTAGGATTTGTCACTCCGATTGTCGGAGAGGTATCTCTGGGCCCTCTCGGTAATACACATCACTATAAGCCTTGCAAGCATGATAACTAATGAGTTAGTTACGGGATGATGTATTATGGAACGAGTAAAGAGACTTGCCGGTAACGATATTGAACTAGGTATTGGGATACCGACGATCGAATCTCGGGCAAGTAACATACCGATGACAAAGAGAACAACGTATAGTGTTGTGCGGTTTGACCGATAAAGATCTTCGTAGAATATGTAGGAACCAATATGAGCATCCAGGTTCCGCTATTGGTTATTGACCGGAGACGTGTCTCGGTCATGTCTACATAGTTCTCGAACCCGTAGGGTCCACACGCTTAAAGTTCTGTGACAATCGGTTTTATGAGTTTATATGTTTTGATGTACCGAAGGTAGTTTGGAGTCCCGGATTTGATCATGGACATGACGAGGAGTCTCGAAATGGCCGAGACATAAAGATTGATATATTGGAAGCCTACATTTGGACATCGGAATAGTTCCGGGTGAAATCGGGATTTTACCGGAGTACCGGAGGGGTTACCGGACCCCCCCCCCCAGGAACTAATGGGCCTTGTTGGGCCATAAGGGAAAGAGAGAGGGGCCGGCCTAGGGCAGGCAGCGCGCCCCCTTCCCCCTGTCCGAATTGGACTAGGAGAAGTGGGGCGGCGCCCCCCTCTCCTTCTCTTTCTCTCACTGCCTTTCCCCCTCCTAGTAGGAGTAGGAAAGGGAGGAATCCTACTCCTACTAGGAGGAGGATTCCTCCTCCTAGGCGCGCCAACAAGGGCCGGCCGGCCTCCCCCTTGCTCCTTTATATACAGGGGCAGGGGGGCACCTCTAGACACACAAGTTGATCACAAAGATCTCTCCCAGCCGTGTGCGGTGCCCCCCTCCACCATAATCCACCTCGGTCATACTGTAGTGGTATTTAGGCGAAGCCCTACTGCAGTAACTTCATTAGCATTGTCACCACGCCGTCGTGCTGATGAAACTCTTCCCTGAGCTCTATTGGATCGTGAGTTCGTGGGACATCACCGAGCTGAACGTGTGCTGAACGCGGAGGTGCCGTACGTTCGGTACCGAAGATCGTTCGATCGTGAAGACGTACGACTACATCAACCGCATTGTCATAATGCTTCCGCTTAACGGTCTACGAGGGTACGTGGACATCACTCTCCCCTCTCGTTGCTATGCATCACCATGATCATGTGTGTGCGTAGGAATTTCTTTGAATTTACTACGTTCCCCAACTATAAAATGTTTATAAAACATCCAAGAATGATAATATAACAGCATGGAACAATTAAAAATTATAGATATGTTGGAGACATATCATGGAGCTTGATAAAATGATTCAAGATGAGTTCTTCGATTCGTCGGATTCGGACGAAGAAGTGGACATGATCGTGCTCATGAGCATGAAAGAGGAAATGTACCCGTAGGTGGAGCATATTCTCAACTTCAAGGGCTCAATGAAAGGGAGAAGATTGATTAATCGGGATAGGGTCTCCGGAGCACAACTACTACACAAGGACTACGTACTTTGCTCTAGACCCAAATTTCCCAGATAATCCATGGCTTCATCGTCGTTTTCACATGCGGAAACCATTGTTTTTGCGCATTGTAGAGGTTGTGAAGGCACATGATGAATACTTCAACCTCACAAGGGATTGATGCGGCCAACTTTCTTTCTCTCTGAGTAGAACTGCACAGTTGCTCCGAGGATGCTTGCGCTTAGTACTTCCATCGATGCTGTCGGTGATATGGTCTGCATGGGGGAGAGCACATGCATGAAGACTACTGTCAATTAGTTTGCCCGTGCCATGGTGTAGGTGTTTGGAGCAGAGTATCTAAGAGAACCAAATGTGCAAGACACGGAAAAGTTGTTGGCTACTGGAGGGGCAGAGGGTTTCCAGGAATGCTCTGATCAATTATTGCATGCATTGGCAATGGAAGAACTGCACCAAAGATTTGCGGGGAATGTATCAAGGTCACACCAAAGAGGACACCATCATACTAGAAGCGGTGACATCACATGACTTATGGATTTGGCATGCTTTCTTTGGAGTGTCGGGTTATCACATTGACATCAACGTGCTTCAACGATCTCCCATGTTCAAGAGGCTTTGTAATGGGGAATCACCGTCGTGCAACTACATTGTCAACGGCCGTGACTACAACATGGGAGACTATCTTGCTGATGGCATCTATCCTCAGTGGGTGGCGTTTGTGAAGACCATATTCAAACCACACGACAAAAAACAAAGCCACTTCATAACAATGCAGGAAGCGACTAGGAAGGATGTGGAGAGGGACTTCCGAGCGCTTTAAGCTCGTTGGGGAATTGTTCATGGAGCTACAATGATGTGGGAATCAACTTTATGGTAGCTGATGACATGTTGTGTTATTTTGCATAAGATGATTGTCGGGGACGAGGGTGATGGTGTTACCATACCAATGATTTTGAAGCACCTTGAGGACAAGTTTAAATCCCAAAAGATCAAGATGTAAATTAACTTATGAACTTTCTATGGATGCATCAGAATCTTTGAGATCATCAGGTGCACACGCAGCTACTCAGTGATTTTGTGGAGCATATGTGGACTCACAATCGAAACCAAAGAGCTAATGTTTGAGTTATGCACTTAAAATAAATATATGTAAGAACTATGTATTCTTGCTACCAACATTTGTTATTTACGTGCAACATTGACATGTATGATGGACATGCATTGATTTGCGAGTCTGGATTTGAGGTATGTGAATACCGGATACGAAATATGAGAGGCAATCCGAATGCGTCCATGGACGTATAGGGAGCCGGATTTGCTGAGTCCGGTTGTAGATGCTCTTAATACCAGACTTGAGATAGGGCATTCCCTTGTGACAGCGCATCCCCCTACGTGCCTGCAATGACTAGGCAGAGACATCTAGCAGCTCAGAAAGTTCTAGACTTTGTATATTTAGTAAACCATAAGAACTAAACATGTAAAGAAAATAAAAGGAAATATCTATTAGCTATGATCTAGGCCATACAATTGAGAATGGATGACCAGCACGAGGGTGTGCCACGTCGATCTCCCCTATATAAATGGCATGCTGGTAGTCGCCTCCACCCACACACTATTTGGTCCACATGGTGCCACCCAATGGACACCAGTATGCTTGCGGGGCCAGGCGTCGCCCACTTAGACATGTAGCATCGCCTAGACTACAGCGGTGTCACGCCGGCGACAATGATCAACTACAACTTCGATATCACCGACTAAACCATGGGCAAGAAGTGGTGCACGACGCACATCCCGATGATGCATGTCGACCTCAGCTCGGACTCGGGCCTGTGCAGGGCCTAGATGGGTGTAAGTGCATCTAGTGCCACCCCTAGTTGGTTTTGGAGTATTGACGACAAACCTGGTTGAGGGACTAATGTGTTTGTGAGAATTGCAGGATAACACAGGTAGAAGTCCCTCATTGATTCGGTTTTCCTACCAGAGATGACCCCTAAAAATGTATGAAGACATTGAAGTCAAAGGTGGGATGTGAATACATTCGCATTGAAGACTATGACAAGAGAAGACATCGTGTGAAGACTATGGAGCGCGAAGACTTAGCTGTTTCGTCGTTCTTTTTCTTCTTCGTTGATTCATAGGAACCACCATATTGTTAAGTGGGGTCCAAGAGAACCAGTCAGAATGACTGAAGTGATGCTTAACCAAAATCCTATGTCTTCGAGCGAAGACAATGAGAGCAAATCCTATCCAGAGCTGGATAAGTCGGCTTTGCTTGTAGCCCAAGTAAAGTTGCCGTGTGTGTTTGAAATCTGACCGTTGGAACACGTGTCAGTTCCTTAGTGACCCAAGGTCATTTCAGACAAATTAGGTCGGGTTGCCTAGTGGCTATAAATAGCCCACCCCCTACAACCATAAACGGTTGGCTGCTCAGAGTTAGTGTATGGCTTTTGTCGTTTGAGAGCAACCCACCTCGAAGCCTTTGAGAGAGAATTCCTTGCGAGGATAAAGCCCTAAACACCCAGAGCCAAAGAGTGTTAGGTATCACTTAAGTCTTCCTGTCTGTGTGATCTGAAGACTTATTACACTTGAGGACTGTGAATCCTCCAGCCGGTTAGGCGTCGCGTTCTGAGCATCCAAGAGTCATTGTGGATCACCGGTGAACAAAGTCTGTGAAGGTTTGGAAGTATGCCTTGAAGACTTACCAGAGTGATTGGGCGAGGACTGGGTGTCCTTAGCTCAAGGGGAATAAGGTGAAGACACGGTCTTCTGAGTTGAATATTAGCCTCCCTAACCAGACGTACAGTTGTCACAGCAACTGGAACTGGTCCAACAAATCATTGTCTTCAACGAGTCACTGGTTCTATCCTTCCCATCTCTTTATTTATAGTTGGTCCTTGTGAAGTCATTGTCTGTTTGCATTATCTTTTGTCTTTACTGAGTGACTGCTTGTTCTGATTGGCTTCATACTATCTTCCTATCTGATCTATAATGCCTAGCTGCCATTAGTTGTTGTGCTTTCACTTCATTGAATACTTGACTATGACTTGCTTAGTGTAGTCTACCTTCCGCTGCATGGTAATAGGTTTACTTCTATCGTTTGTCTTCGAAACTCTCATGTTTTGAAGACTTTCTTAAAAATCACCTATTCACCCCCCTCTAGTCGATCACTAGCACTTTCAATTGGTATCAGAGCAAGGTACTCCCTTGTTCTGTGTGATTCGGTTTAACCACCTGGAGTTTTAGCTATGTCGACTGCAGGGATAATCAAAGTCTCCGCTGCATGCCTAGTCTTCGATGGAACTGAATATCCCTACTGGAAGAATAAGATGCGCATGCATCTTGAAGCCATTGATGTCGACCTCTGGTATGTCGTCAAGAATGGCGTTCCCAAGGCTGGTGAAGGTGTCACCGCTGCTGATGTCAAGAAGTTCGTTCAACTGGACTCCACTGCCAAGAACATCATCTGTGGTCATCTAACCAAAGGACAGTATGGCCGTGTGAGTGCTCTGGAAACATCTAAGCTAGTCTGGGACTGGCTCTCCAAGGTCAACGAAGGCGTCTCAACCCAGAGAGATCAAAGAATCAGTGTCCTTCGCAACCTCTTCAACCGCTTCAAGAGAAACGATAATGAGAATGTTCAGCTCATGTTTGATCGACTCACTGACATCACAAATGAACTTCAAGCCCTTGGCGCTACTGAGATCACCAAGCATGAAGTCGTCAAGGCACTCCTGAGATCACTTGACAGCTCGTTTGACACCCTAGCCCTGATGATTCAAGAACGTCCTGACTTCAAGACACTCGATCCGTCTGACATACTTGAAAGGCTCAACACACATGAGTTTCAGCTTTTTGAGAAAAGAGACATCTACGGTCCCAACTATGGGCGAACTCGTGCCCTGAAGGCAAAAGTTGTCTCCTCATCTGAAGAAGAATCTGACATCAGTTCTGATGATCCTGAAGACATTGGAAAGGAGCTTGCTATGCTTGTGAAGAAGTTCCAAAAATTCACCAAGAAGAAAGGCTTCAGAAAGTCTTCACGATCAAGCTCAAGGAATGATGAAGGTTCTGCTCATGGCTACAAGAAGAGAATATGCCACAAGTGCAAGAAACCTGGCCACTACATCTCTGAGTGTCCGCAGTGGGACAATGAGAACAACAAGAAGAAGAAGAGCAAGGAGTATGATTCTGATGACAAGAAGAAGAAGAAGAAATACTCAAAGTCTTCTTCCAAGTCTTCCTCAAAGTCTTCATCACACAAGAAGAGCTCATCTGGCAAGGCTCGTGCGTTCGTTGGCAAGGAAATGGATTCAGAGGAGGAGTCCGCTTCTGAGGAGGCGGAGGTGGAGTCTGAGGAGGAGTCCGATTCTGGCATTGCAAGTCTGGCTATAGCATACGTTGCCAAGTCCATCTTCAACACTGAAGACAATGGCTTCATCACCGACGCCGATGCAAATGACAAGGACTACTCTGCTCCCACCTACTGCTTCATGGCACGCGGTGCCAAGGTAAACACACGCACTACTCACTATCAAACATCCAGTGAAGATGACTCTGATTGTGGTTCCTAACCCAGCTACAAAACACTTGCTAAAATTGCAACTGAACAACAGAAAGCTATGGAACATATTCAAAAACTGTTAGACAAAAGCGATGACCTGTTAGACGCTGAAATGACTCGTTCTCAGTCCTTAATTGAAGACATAAAAAAATCTTCATGTTAAGTATGTGGAACTTGAAAGTCGTCATGAAACGCTCTCAACAACTCATGAAAAGCTTTCCTATGATTATCTTCAAAGGAAGCAAGATCTTGAGAAATTGAGAGCGGCTCATGAAGATATTCAAAAGGAAAATGAGTCACTTCGCGCCAAACAGATCAGTTCCGCTCAGGAAGGATTTGAACCACCATGTCTTAAATGCATTGAGCGTGACAACGCTACTTCTGTTGCTGGATGTTCTACTGCTGCTACTATTGCGATATCTTCAACTGTTGATGTGGTGACTAACCCCTCTGCTTAGGATACCACTACTATTGCTGATGAAAATGCTAGGTTGAAGACATTGCTTGAAACATGGATGTACAAAAGTCTCAAAGGGCATCGGACACTATGTGATGTCCTCAAAAGGCAGATCCTAAACCGAAACCCTAGGAAAGAGGGTCTTGGGTTCGAAAGGAAAATGAACGTGGATGGCTCTTACTAGAAACCTGAGCAGTACCTCAAAACCACATGGGTTGCTGCAAAGGAACCTTCAGTGGATCCATCCACCCTGTCTGGCTTCACTTGTGTTAATCCCATTGTTATTGATGAATCCTTTGATGCAAACTATAAACTGTTTAAGAATCAGAATGGTGAAGTGCTTGCCAGGTATATTGGTACTAACTGTAGGAATGGGCCACCTATGAAGAAAGTGTGGGTGCCAAAAAAGTGGTTGGAGAATCTTCGTGTGAATGTCGTCATGACACCACAAGTGAAGAAGACAAACCCCAGACCACAGGCTTCATATGGTCCAAAGGCTTCATACAGACAAAGGACTCACCTGAGTCGCACTAACGCAAATGTTTTGCAGGGAAACCATACTCAGGCATATGAATATGAGCGCGTTTCATCAAACCGCCATGTTCATAAGACCAAGAACTACTCTACTTATTATTATGAGTACTATTGTCCACCTGCAAGACTATTTGCTAGGGCTCCAAAGCCAAAGTTCTCAGATGCTGCACTTAGACTCATTGCTTCGAAGCCACCCTTGAAGATGTGGGTGGCTAAGAAAGCTTAACTCTCTTTTGCAGGGAAGGGTCTCCAGCCGAAAATCAAATTCGTCTGAAGCTATTGCTAGGGACCTTAAACATCTTGTAGGGCGCAAGATCAAATGCCCAAATGGTCTTATTATGTATTTTGTTCCTGAATCGCTTGCTACTTGCCCTATCAGTCCTAACCTCAATCTAAGCTTTCATAATCCACTTGCTCGTCAAATGTTTATGCTTCACAATTCTCTTCGTGAAGCCTATCCCCCTAACTGCACTGTAGGGTATGACACCAGCTGCTTCAGAATGGATTATTGATAGTGGGTGTACTAATCACATGACTGGCAAGCGAAGTCTTCTCATGGACTCAACTTTACGTCCATCTGACAAGAGTCACAACACATTTGCTGATACTGATAAAAGCAAGGTATTGGGTCTAGGTAGAGTTGCAATCTCAAGGGATCAACACATGGATAAAGTGATGCTTGTTGAATCTCTTGGTTTCAACTTAATGTCTGTCTCAATGCTTTGCAATTTAAACATGATTGTGATATTTGGAAAATATTGTTGCCTTGTTCTAATGGAATCTGACAAGTCTCTAGTCTTTGAAGGGTATCGGAAAGATGATTTGTACGTGGTAGATTTCTCAGCAGGACCACAGCTTGCCGTATGTCTTCTAGCAAAAGCTTCAGCATGCTGGCTCTGGCATCGGAGGCTAGGGCATGCTGGCATGAGGAACTTACACACTCTTGCAAAGAAGAAACATGTCATAGGCATCGAGGACGTCAAATTCAAGAAGGATCACTTATGCGGTGCATGTGAAGCAGGAAAGATGACAAGGTCCAAGCATCCCTCGAAGACAATCATGACAATGACTCAACCCTTCGAACTGCTCCAAATGGACCTCTTTGGTCCCACTCACTACTAAACTCTTACTACTACTGCTTGTCTCTATGGCTTTGTCATTGTTAATGATTATTCAAGATATACTTGGGTGCATATAATCCTCTACAAGACTGAAGTGCAGGATGTCTTCAGACGCTTCGCCAATCGAGCCATGAACAACTATGGCGTCAAGATCAAGCACATCACAAGTGACAATGGCACTGAATTCAAGAACACTGGCCTCGACACTTATCTTGATACTTTGGGCATCACTCATGAATTCTCAGCTCCGTACACGAGCAGAATGGCGTCATGGAACGCAAGAACGGAACACTTATTGAGATGGCCCGGACGATGCTCGATGAATACAAGACTCCAAGAAAGTTCTGGCCTGAAGCCATTGATACTGTATTCCATATCATCAACCGTGTTTATCTTCACAAGCTTCTGAACAAAACATCCTATGAGCTCCTCACTGGTAAGAAGCCAAATGTCAGTTACTTCAGAGTATTTGGTGCCAGGTGCTGGATCAAGGATCCACGTCACACTTCAAAATTTGCACTGAAAGCACATGAAGGTTTTATGCTTGGATATGGAAAGGACTCACACTCCTACAGAGTCTTCAACCTCTTTCACTATAAAGTGGTTGAAACTGTGGATGTGCGGTTCGATGAGACTAACGGCTCGCAAAGAGAGCACCTGCCAAATGTGCTAGATGAAGTTCCATCCAGTGAAACCATCAAGCTCATGGGAACTAGAGAAATCATACCGTCTGAAGCTCAGCCTAAAGAGGAACTCATCATCTCTGCACCTGATCAACCTAAAGACAATGCTCAGCCTGAAGACAATCCTTCTAACGATGACAATGATCAGCAAGAGCAAAATCTTCATCATGTTCATCCTCGTGTTGCAAATGAAGTATAGATTGAGAGAATAATTGATAGCATCAATGCACCAGGTCCACTCACTCGTTCAAGGGCAACACGGCTAGCAAATTTCTGTGGGCACTTCACATTCGTCTCAATATCAGAACCCAAGAAAGTTGATGAAGCCTTCATGGAACCTGAATGGATTCAAGCTATGCAATAAGAGCTTCAACAGTTTGAGTTGAATAATGTATGGGAACTGGTCAAGCGTCCTGATCCTCGTAAGCACAATATCATAGGCACTAAATGGATATATCGCAACAAGCAAGATGAGCATGGTCAAGTTGTCAGAAACAAAGCTCGTGTCGTTGCTCAAGGATACACACAAGTTGAAGGAATTAACTTCGATGAAACATTTGCTCCTGTGGCAAGGCTTGAAGCTATACACATACTGCTGGCCTATGCAAATCATCATAACATTCTTCTATATCAAATGGATGTGAAGAGCGCCTTTCTCAATGGCAAGATTGAAGAAGAAGTGTATGTTGCACAACCGCCTGGCTTTGAAGATCCAAAACATCCTGACATGGTTTACAAGCTCAACAAGGCACTGTATGGCCTTAAACAAGCCCCTCGAGCTTGGTATGACACACTCAAAGACTTCCTGAAGAGCAAAGGCTTCAAACCTGGTTCCCTGGATCCCACTCTCTTCACGAAGACATATGATGGTGAACTGTTTATGTGCCAAATATATGTGGATGACATTATCTTCGGCTGCACTAACCAGAAATACAGTGAAGAGTTTGGATATATGATGCAAGAGCAATATCAGATGTCCATGATGGGTGAGCTGAAGTTCTTCCTTGGTCTTCAAATACGACAGCAACGCAATGACATCTTCATATCTCAAGAGAAATACCTCAAAGATTGCCTGAAGAAGTTTGGAATGCAAGAATGCAAAGGGTACACGACGCCAATGCCAGCTAAACACCATCTGGGCCCCGACGATAATGGTAAAGAGTTCGATCAAAAGGTATACCACTCAATGATTAGTTCCTTGCTTTATTTATGTGCATCTAGGCCAGATATCATGCTTAGTGTTTGCATGTGTGCCCGATTCCAAGCGGCACCAAAGGAATCGCATCACTTAGCTGTGAAGCGAATTCTTCGATATTTGGCTCACACCTCAACACTAGGACTATGGTATCCAAAGGGCTCAGAGTTTGATCTAGTTGGATTCTCGGATGCTGATTATGCTGGTGACAAAGTGGATCGCAAGTCTACATCAGGCACATGTCACTTTCTGGGACGATCACTTGTATGTTGGTCTTTAAAGAAGCAGAACTGTGTATCTCTCTCCACTTCTGTATCTGAATACATTGTTGTTGGATCTTGTTGCGCTCAGCTTCTATGGATGAAGCAAACACTCAAGGACTATGGCATTCATCTGAAGCAAGTGCCACTCTACTGCAACAACGAGAGCGCCATCAAGATTGCTAACAACCCAGTTCAGCACTCAAAGACAAAGCACATTGAAATTCGTCATCACTTTCTCAGAGATCATGTCATGAAGGAAGATATTGATATCATACACGTCAACACTGAAGAGCAACTGGCAGATATCTTCACAAAGCCCTTGGATGAGAAAAGGTTTTGCAAGTTACGGTGTGAGCTAAATATCTTGGAATCCTCAAATGTCCTGTGATCAGGCACACTTCCTAACACTTGTGCATGTTGATGACTTAGATGTGCAACACACGAAGTAACGTATGTCTTCAATCAATGAAGACTTGCATTCTGAGTGTGAATACATTAACGTGGAATTTGACTTCGGAGCGCCATGATAATTGTGCGCCGTGTCTGGGTCCAATACTTCCTATACGGTGGGTAACGCCACCACCAAATTCTTCCCTAAGAAGTGTTTTTTCACACGGCGTTACATTTGCAAAGTCTTCGCTTTCTGTTTGTCTTCAATGTTAACATGGCTTCACGTTTATCTTCAATGTACTGATTTGGTTTTTGTCCTCTACAGCATTCACTTATAGCTATGACCTCTTGTTGAATCTTTTGAACTAAGTGAATGTGATCGGACCATAACCCCTCTATGCTTCTTTCCTAAGTCTATCTATCCAAATCATATGCATTCTATTGACACTGTCAAAATGTCTTCTCTGCGTCCTTGTCAGCAGAAGACACAGAGACAAACATTAATCTGTTTTCAATGTTAAATCCTTCCACCTGAAACCCGGAGAAGTGGGAGCAACCACCCGACAATCCAAGCGTGCGTGGGAACGTGGAACAACCTCCGATGTGTCGCATGATAGCCACGTGTCCTTCAGATGTGAACCGCTAGGGGCACCTATGTAATAACATTGTGCCGTCCCTGTCCCTATAAATAAACGCCTCACCACAGTCATTATCTCTTCTTCCACTCTCGCACAAACCCTAGCGCCACCGCTAGCCCTCGACAACGCCAGCGACGAAGCGCTTAGCTGCTGCGACCTCACCGACGTCGTCCTCATGCCGGCCGTGGACATCGTCTTCTCCGCCGTCGCCGTAGGTGTCCTCCGTCGCCAAGTTAGGGCATAGACAATCGAACTTCTCGGCCTCCTCTCCCACTCCGTCTAGCAGTTCCTCGTGTGGTAAATAAAACCTCCTTTTTACAGTCCTTTTGATCCGATAGATTCATCCTTTTCAACCACAAGTAGTTTCTGTTCACACAAGTTGGATCTATCTCATACTGCATCTCATAACATGCCTAGTATATTCACTTATGCTTCACAAAGTAGTTAGATTCCTCACTTGTACTTATTCGTGGATTCGTACAAATCTGGAGCCAACTCTCTACCTATGAGTGAATGTTTTCGCACTATGAGGTCAATGTCTTGTAAACTGATTTATCTTCAAAAATCTTCTGAGAATGCATATGACCTCTTCCCCTTCCCTCGCACCTTTAATGCTGTCATAGGTACATGTCCGTGGGAGAATCCCTTGGTTTTCATAGTCTGCATTCATTTGCAGAGTTCTTACAGCATCATATAAATTCTCCTGAAGCCAGTTCTTGTCTGACCAGTAGATGGAAGACTTTGACAGTTTTTGAAGCCTTTCAGTTTAAACTTCATGGCCACGAAGAAATCTGCAAGGAAGGGTGGCAGACAGCGTCGTGGCAACACCTCAAGAGATTTGCCTCATGTCCTCTATGAGCTGTACAAGACAGATCCAGAGGAGGACTACAATCAGCGAAAAACCCGAATCCAATGGATTCGAAGATATTGGGCAGAACAGTGGTTCAAGTACAGGTTCGTGACCCAGGAGTATGCTGAGAAGAATGCCATCAAGCGACCGTGGGGAGACATCCTATACAGAAATCTTTAACCCAAGTCCAGAGCTGAAGCCATTGAACAAGACTTCTATCCCTGCATGGTCCGTGGACCACAACCTGTAGATGCAGACCCATCGTCATTGCTATGGTGTCATGATGACAATCTGTTCAAGCACAACCTTCAGTTTGCCAGGAACTCGGCCAAAGAAAACAAGAAGTCGCAGGGATTAGACTTCAATCTAGGTCCCTCTGCTGCTCGTGCCGATGGCTCACGCGAAGCTGAACCCAATCTTGTTGGGCCCTTCTACAACCTAGAAGGTCTCATCACTCATATTATGGTTCAAGGGACCGTCGTGGATGAACCTGTAGACGACGCTGATTCTGACGAAGCGCCTGCACCACCGAAGCCAACGAAGCTAAAGAAACCTAAAGCTTCGAAGCCTTCCTCAGCACCAAAGGTTTCATGGGTGAAGCCTCTGACCACTGCACCTCCTGAACACAGTGTGCAGTCTGAAGATCTGTCACGCATCTCCAAACCCTCCAAAGTGAAGATGCCCATGCAACCCACCAGCCAAGCACTGACCCCTGTTGCTGTTCTGCGCAATGAGAATGACGCCATTGATCTGTCCAGCGACGATGATCTTGGTGATGACGCTCTTGAGCAGTTGATCAAGAGCAAGCAAGAGGCAGAAATCTTCAATGACCTTCCTCTCTTTGATGTTGAAATCTTGAACAAGTTCATTGATGAGTGGTTTGACAGCCCAAACGTTAGCTTTGATGACCTTCAGCTTCCCATTGACCTTAGCGTCGCCTTCCATAGAGCCATTGCTTCTGAGCTGGCTCTAGCTCAGAAAATTGTCGAGCTGAAGCATAAGATAGATTATGAAAAAGCTCAGTTCAAGAAGCATATGGCCAAGCTCAATGTTGAAGACATTCAGAACTTCCAGACCATGATGCATGAGCTCAAGGAAGCATTCCGAACCAAACGCGAAGAAGCCAAAGGTTCTCGTGAGCGCATGAAGGATCTTGCTGCTAAATGTGTTCAGGGATACAATGAAGCTGAAAAGCGCAAGGCCTTGGGGCGACCAGGCATCGACCCCAGAATGGCGGCCAAGAAGAAGAAGAAGCCAGCTATGGAAGAACCCGAAGCACCAAGGCAGGAAGTACATCCAATTGTCTTTCCAGCCAGTATGATAGGCTCGAAGCCTAAGGTCCCCACAGTGACTTCAGAACTGAAGAAAACAAGGGGCAGCTGAAGCTGAAGCCAGAAAGCGCAAAACCAAGGCCACCATTGATGATGCTCCTCCAACTAAGAAACGCAAAACCAAGAAGAGAGATCGGGCTACTCCCAAAGAGCCCCTTGAGGTCGAGCCAATCTCAGTGGCTCGTCCTGTGTCTAAACATCCAGAACGCCAAGTGATAGTTCATGAGCCTGCTTCCCTAGAGGCTCCTGAAGCTGAAGACAAACCAGCTGTTGACCCCACTACAGCTGAAGACATTGGTCCTCACGACAATGTTGAAGATGATGAAGTTCTTCCTCAGATCGAGCACCAGTTGGTATCATCACCTGTGCTCACGCACATCGAACTCATCAGCATTGGTCGTCCTCTGACGCCAACTGCTCAGGATGCATCGTGGGCTGATCACCCACAACGACAAGACACCCCAAGTTCTCCCCAACCACAAGTCACCTCACCCGTGCAAGATGACGTTGACTTTAAGGCCCAGCAAACTCCATCTCCGCAAGCGTCGCCAGCATTACGCAGGCTTCGCAAAGGACCAAGGCCCCAAGTCACTCCCACTATGCACGTGTCTGAGTCTGAAGCCAAAATGGCTGAAGATATTCCGGCTGCATCAGCCGATGAAGAAGAAGATCCAAGAGTTGAAGCAGATAGCGTTGCTACACCCCTGTCCCACCAAGATGTTGTTCTCAAGGAGAACGTGTCCGACCCTCGAGCTCCTAAAGTGGAGGTTAACAATCCTGAGGCGGGCACCAACATCAACACTGAAGCCAATGACGTTGTCATGGATGAAGCTAATGTGGCGCCTGAAGCTACTGCGGTGCCAGAAGTACAAGCACTTGAAGCCACTGCAGCGCCCGAAGCCAATCCTGAAACACATGAAGCCAATGTGGCCCCTGAAGCCCAGATCAACGACAATGCCAATGCTACTGTTCCCCCTCCAAGACCTCACACCATTGAGCTGGCATTTGATCATGGTCAGCCTGTTATGGTCCAATGGCCCATTCTGACTCCTCCACCCGCGGCGGGTCCACAATTTGACTATCATGTCGAGCACAGACCTCCCATCCAGAAGCCCAAGCCAAGACTTCCACGATTCTCAAGCACTGCAACTTCACCTGGGGTCTTCAATGTGAATGGCTTCGTGGCACATAACACCTTCTTCAACAGTGCAAAAAACCCTTGTACCAAACCTCGCATTTCATCAGATCGGTTCTGGAGCTATTAGCAGCGCAGCTACTATTCTTGCGTCTTATACAATCAAGGGCGCATATTTCCACATATGCGTCTCGACACTGAAGCCATAGCTAGCCTGCCCTGCCTTGAAGAAGCGTTTCATGCTATTTCTGGGTATTTATTACTTTCCTTGATGCATATGATAGGTCCAATGTATTAGGACATAAACATTGTTTCCCGCAAAAAAGGAAAGAAATGTTCTGAGATCGTGACAAGGAGAAATCGCCAGCTATGTTTCATCAATATTGCCAGTTTCATATTTCCAAAAAGCATTATCAGTTTTAGAAGGTAGAGAAAAATGAGATGGGCCTACCGGTGGTTTACTGAAGTTAGGGTAGTGGCTCTCTGAGAATTTGGTTACATTTTGGTATTTTTCTATGTGAGTGTGGACCAAGGGGTTGTCCAGGTTAAAGTCAATGTCTGAAAAAAAATGATACCTTCCCTATATGTTGTGTTTCACTGGTATCCACATCCTAGCATTGGAGATTATGTCTTATAGAGGAAAGGTCTCTTGGCTCCATGCTTCCTCTCAACCAAGAAGGTGTTGATCTCCCAAGTGCAAGGCTTTGTAGGAAGCAACAATTTTCCTTAAGTGAGATCAAGGTTTATTCGAACCAACAGGAGTTTAGTAACACACACAATGGTCAACACATACACACACACACATACAAAACTACCTTGTCCCCCATCAGAACTATCGAGGTTGTCAATCTCACTAGTCTGCTACTCCGTTTGTCTCATAATATAAGAGCGTTTTTTACACTAGACACTAGTGTAGTGTGAAAAATGCTATTATAACTAGTATAATGCCCGTGCGTTGCCACGTGCTAACAAAATATGTGTACAAAGGAAAATGTCATATGACATGAGAGTCATAGACTAATCACATGGGATGATATCTCATGGTCCTGAAGTGGTAGAATAACACATCTCCTCATCATTGTCCTCGCCCCCCTCCTCTTCTCGGCGACCATGTGGCACTCTATTTCCTTCCACGATCCTTTCTCCTCCGTGTTTTCTTGCTCAGACTCCACCTTGCATGATAGTACTATGTGTCTTGTCGAAATCCAGTTGGCCATCTCTCATAAATATAATAAAAAGAGCTACCAGATATCTAGCGAGACATGAAACTTTACGGCGATATCTCATACCGTGCATTCAGTTTTCAAGATAAACTCTTTCTAACTTCTATAAAGATTGTCACACGGGTACATTCCACAAACTAAAACGCGATGGTACTTCAATAATACAATATTCAAAATGCAGCTCTAGTCATCAACCCGTGCGGCTGCACGGGCTTTCTCTGAAAATACATTTGTACTGAAACATATTCTCTAGGTAGTAGCTTAAGAAATTAGAAATATATGTTGTGCAAAAGTGTTAGAAATACTGGATATCATCTCAATAGGACACATTTTCTTTCATGAATTGGATTATCAATAAGAGAGCAAATTGACATCCATATTATGCCAGCTTGCTGGTCTATTTCTATAAACAATAACGGGAACAACAATGAAGCATATTTGAAAATCAAATATGTGATTCCTCGAATACTATGAACCATGACATCGATCCAGACCCGCATGGATTTGGCTTCATCCTCGACGTCTTGATGGCGGATCTGAAGCTGTGTTCGGACCGTCCAGATCTGGTATAGGGGGTCTTGCTTGTGTGTGCACGGCCATGGCTAGGGGCTCTGTGCAGGAGGTGGGTTGAAGATAGAGTTGCAACGCCGCGATAGCTGGGCTGGCCGGTTGCGTGCTCGTGGCATGCTACTGGTGCTAGCAGGCGAGGAGTGGCTCATGTATCCGAGGCGGCGGCCTCGTCCATGGTGGGCAGGCATTGCCTTGTGGCGGGTGGCGGGCGCGGATGCTGGATGTCCTTCCCGGTTGCGCGGGCGGCATGGATTGGGTTCGTGCTTTGGTGACGACCCTTCTCCGCTATCGCTCATGTATCTATATCAGCTTAATGTGGTTTTTCGTGGGTGATGGTGTTGTAAATCTTGCGGAGAACTTGGCATGGGTGGTTCACCGTGCTTGGTTTCTCCCCCTTTGTGATCGTGTCGTCTCCTCTGCAATAAGTAATGTAACAAAGCGATGTGCAGTTTAGTGAACGGATTAAGTAGCTAACTGAGTGATAAAATGTGCCAAATTGTGGCATAAGTAAATGGTGCATAAGAAGGCGTGTTGTGCAGAACTATAGATACACCATTAACTGAAAAGATATACAATGGGATTACACCTACTTAGTAATTCAACAAGAAGGCGTGTTTGTGTAATACAACAAAAAGGTGTGTTGATGTATTATAGTGTTAATGCCTACAGATAAGGAACATTGGAGTGAAGAGCTTCTTTTACAGTTCTATGCAACTCTTCACATTCGAGGCTACAACAGGGATCCAAAGACTTGGGTCCTTGAGTGGATGACAGGCAATGTCCGTCATGAAGCCAAAGCTCTTGATATCATTGAGCTCACAAGCCTGGCCACTCCTGGTGAATACTATGAGCCAGGTTGTCAACAACACCAGAATGCTTTGGAGAGCATTTTTCAGAAGCCAGAACCCAACATGAGTCAAATGCTGAGCATGATGAAGCCTTTGCCTCATGACGCTGAATACCCGTCTGAATTCTTTGTTGAAGACCTAGAGTATCTGCCTCGCACCATTTGCCATATCATCAGAAAGACTCTATGGCCTGTCAAAGGACATTCATCTGCAGCGAAGCTTGAAGGAGCAATGAAGACTTTGGTTTTCTATATCTTCAATGGCATCAGCTTCAATGTTCAAGATTTCTTCATCAGACAGTTGGTTGCATCTGGCTCTGACATTTTTGGTCTAAAGTTCTATGCTCCATGGGTAATGTGACTTATCAAGCTTCACTCTGCCATTAACTATCAGCCGTCTGCGCGCAATCATCTTGTCTTCTTGCCAGAGGTTGATCTGTCTGTTGAAGCTATTTACCTAGAGCTTGCTAAGGATCCCATTTATCTTCACAATGTTGATCACCAAAGCTTCACCCAGCCCATTGAAGTAGTTCAGGCAGTCTCGCGCGTTTATCCCTTGGCTGGCAACACACGTGCCCCTCGTGCTCAAACTGACGCCACTGGTATCACCATTGCACAAAGGCCTCGAAGGAGATCTCGTGTTCTAAATGACCGAGAGCTTCTCGTCGCGCTACACCAGAAACAGGACAAACATCATGTCTGGCTTAAGCATCAGATGCAAAGCCTCTTGGTGGATGTCAACCGCATTCACAATCTTGCCACCAAGAATGCCTTTGTCACTCATGAAACCTGCCGGAGGTCGTGGAAGAGTTTGACATTACTTAGTGCTGAAGCTGATCTGCAAGACGATGGCTTCACCGAACGATTCAAGTTTGACTCAACTCCTCCCAGGAATGCTCACTTGCGTCGGACTCTCTCACTTGAAGACTCTGACTATTCGTCCTCAGCTGCGACAGTGAATGCCAGAGTCATTGATGACCAAGATGATGCAACTTCACCTCCTCCAACTTCAGCGCGTGTCAACATTGCACCAAGTTCTTCTGCACCACCGGACCTCAACGACGACCCTGCTGCATCGCCTGCACCTCATGGGAACGAGTAGGCGCTCTATGTCTTCAAACCTTTTTGGTCCTTACAGACAAAAGGGGGAGAAGCATATGAGTTGATAGTCTTCAAGCGGGTCCATATGAGTGGTTGCTTTACCTTTTGCTACTTTGGCCAAGTGCTTACAACTCTTGCTTTTCGATACATTTGGTTCTTTGAGTTGTAACACTTCAACTCGATGGTCGTCTGCTACTTATTTGCTATTCTATGATGCGATGATAAATTCCGCATGTGCGATGATAAATTCCGCACTTAGGTCATTTTGCAGATGTCCATTTTTCATTATGCATGTCATTATCTTCGTTACATCATATCATGCATGATGAATTATCATCATAGGTTGAAGAGGATCTCCACAAGTACAACCTGCCATGTGCATTTGCATTCCAAGAGCAAATTACTTATATGCACATCTTCAGGGGGAGCCTTTGCAACTTATGAAGACAATACCCTATCCTTTACAATTTCACATATTTTATTCCCCGTTGAAAACTTCAACCAGTTTTTCATCAATCACCAAAAAGGGGGAGATTGTAAGTGCATCTAGTGCCACCCCTAGTTGGTTTTGGAGTATTGACGACAAACCTGGTTGAGGGACTAATGTGTTTGTGAGAATTGCAGGATAACACAGGTAGAAGTCCCTCATTGATTCGGTTTTCCTACCAGAGATGACCCCTAAAAATGTATGAAGACATTAAAGTCAAAGGTGGGATGTGAAGACATTCACATTGAAGACTATGACAAGAGAAGACATCGTGTGAAGACTATGGAGCGCGAAGACTTAGTTGTTTCGTCGTTCTTTTTCTTCTTCGTTGAGTCATGGGAACCACCGTATTGTTAAGTGGGGTCCAAGAGAACCAGTCAGAATGACTGAAGTGATGCTTAACCAAAATCCTATGTTTTCGAGCAAAGACAATGAGAGCAAATCTTATCCAGAGCTAGATAAGTCAGCTTTGCTTGTAGCCCAAGTAAAGTTGCCATGTGTGTTTGAAATCTGACCATTGGAACACGTGTCAGTTCCTTAGTGACCCAGGGTCATTTCGGACAAATCAGGTCAGGTTGCCTAGTGGCTATAAATAGCCCACCCCCTACAACCATAAATGGTTGGTTGCTCAGAGTTAGTGTACGGCTTTTGTCGTTTGAGAGCAACCCACCTCGAAGCCTTTGAGAGAGAATTCCTTGCGAGGATAAAGCCCTAAACACCCAGAGCCAAAGAGTGTTAGGTATCACTTAAGTCTTCTTGTCTGTGTGATCTGAAGACTTATTACACTTGAGGACTGTGAATCCTCCAGCCGGTTAGGCGTCGCGTTCTGAGCATCCAAGAGTCATTGTGGATCGCCGGTGAATGAAGTCTGTGAAGGTTTGGAAGTCTGCCTTGAAGACTTACCAGAGTGATTGGGCAAGGACTGGGTGTCCTTAGCTCAAGGGGAATAAGGTGAAGACATGGTCTTCTGAGTTGAATATCATCCTCCCTAACCAGATGTACAGTTGTCACAACAACTGGAACTGGTCCAACAAATCATTGTCTTCAACGAGTCACTGGTTCTATCCTTCCCATCTCTTTATTTACAGTTGGTCCTTGTGAAGTCATTGTCTGTTTGCATTATATTTTGTCTTCACTGAGTGACTGCTTGTTCTGATTGGCTTCATACTATCTTCCTATCTGATATATACTGCCTAGCTGCCATTAGTCATTGTGCTTTCACTTCATTGAATACTTGACTATGGCTTGCTTAGTGTAGTCTACCTTCCGCTGCATGGTAATAGGTTTATTTCTATCGTTTGTCTTCGAAACTCCCATTTTTTGAAAGTTTCTTAAAAATCGCCTATTCACCCCCCCCCCCCTCTAGTCAATCACTAGCACTTTCAGTAGGGCTGAGGGGTCTGATTTTGCATCTCTCGCATGGCGGGTTGTCTTGGGATTGCACCAACCATCCAAGACTGTGCCAAGGAGGTGTTCACGAAGGTGGCGAAGGCCAGGGCATGGCCGCCGGTTCTCGGCAAGACCAACCACCAAAATAATGATCAACTCTACGCAGCGCGCCTCGCCATCACATGTCATAGCAAGGGCTCACCGTGGTCGGTCAATGAGCTAGCTTCGGCGATGGCTGCTTAGCGACAAGAAGGGAAATCGCAAAGTTAACCGCACGCATCAGGAAGCACCTCGGGGAGGAGGGCGCCGGGCTGATGGGCGTCAATGTGGTGCGCGCGTTGAGCTATCTGTTCCACTTTGGCAGGCAGCTTGATATGAGTGGTCAAGAAGTCGCGGTGGCCAAGGAGGCGGCGAGATGGCTGGAGGAGGACGATCTTGGCGTGCGAAACACCGGCAAGTCCATAGTGGTCGGCACGTCCGCATGGTCCTAGAGAACGACAATGACAAGAGGCTCGTCGCCAGTGATGTGGCGAAGGTCACCGGCCTGTCGATGCATACCATCCAGGTGGTGTGCAAGAAATTGCGCCCGCACACCGAGCTGCTCTTTGGATGAAGGATGGTGTGCCATGGTTTCTTTCTCTGTCCCTACTCTCATGGAGATCCGTCCAGCTTGTCCGAAAATACAAGTCTTAGGGACTTGTACGGGATTGTTGTAAGGTTTTATGTCTTTCCTTTGTTTTGTCAGTGATAATACTTGTTTGATTAGTTAATCAGAGCTAAACGGAGATAATTGTAAATTATAAATTTACTCATCGATGTGAATCTTTTTTTGTTTCATGCTATTTCTGGGTATTTATTACTTTCCTTGATGCATATGATAGGTCCAATGTATTAGGACATAAACATTGTTTCCCGCAAAAAAGGAAAGAAATGTTCTGAGATCGTGACAAGGAGAAATCGCCAGCTATGTTTCATCAATATTGCCAGTTTCATCTTTCCAAAAAGCATTATCAGTTTTAGAAGGTAGAGAAAAATGAGATGGGCCTACCGGTGGTTTACTGAAGTTAGGGTAGTGGCTCTCTGAGAATTTGGTTACATTTTGGTATTTTTCTATGTGAGTGTGGACCAAGGGGTTGTCCAGGTTAAAGTCAATGTCTGGAAAAAAAATGATACCTTCCCTATATGTTGTGTTTCATTGGTATCCACATCCTAGCATTGGAGAATATGTCTTATAGAGGAAAGGTCTCTTGGCTCCATGCTTCCTCTCAACCAAGAAGGTGTTGATCTCCCAAGTGCAAGGCTTTGTAGGAAGCAACAATTTTCCTTAAGTGAGATCAAGGTTTATTCGAACCAACAGGAGTTTAGTAACACACACAATGGTCAACACATACACACACACACATACAAAACTACCTTGTCCCCCATCAGAACTATCGAGGTTGTCAATCTCACTAGTCTGCTACTCCGTTTGTCTCATAATATAAGAGCATTTTTTACACTAGACACTAGTGTAGTGTAAAAAATGCTATTATAACTAGTATAATGCCCGTGCGTTGCCACGGGCTAACAAAATATGTGTACAAAGGAAAATGTCATATGACATGAGAGTCATAGACTAATCACATGGGATGATATCTCATGGTCCTGAAGTGGTAGAATAACACATCTCCTCATCATTGTCCTCGCCCCCCCCCCTCTTCTCGGCGACCACGTGGCACTCTATTTCCTTCCACGGTCCTTTCTCCTCCGTGTTTTCTTGCTCAGACTCCACCTTGCACGATAGTACTATGTGTCTTGTCAAAATCCAGTTGGCCATCTCTCATAAATATAATAAAAAGAGCTACCAGATATCTAGCGAGACATGAAACTTTACGGCGATATCTCATACCGTGCATTCAGTTTTCAAGATAAACTCTTTCTAACTTCTATAAAGATTGTCACACGGGTACATTCCACAAACTAAAACGCGATGGTACTTCAATAATACAATATTGAAAATGCAGCTCTAGTCATCAACCCGTGCGGCTGCACGGGCTTTCTCTGAAAATACATTTGTACTGAAACATATTCTCTAGGTAGTAGCTTAAGAAATTAGAAATATATGTTGTGCAAAAATGTTAGAAATACTGGATATCATCTCAATAGGACACATTTTCTTTCATGAATTGGATTATCAATAAGAGAGCAAATTGACATCCATATTATGCCAGCTTGCTGGTCTATTTCTATAAACAATAACGGGAACAACAATGAAGCATATTTGAAAATCAAATATGTGATTCCTCGAATACTATGAACCATGACATCGATCCAGCCCCGCATGGATTTGGCTTCATCCTCGACGTCTTGATGGCGGATCTGAAGCTGTGTTCGGACCGTCCAGATCTGGTATAGGGGGTCTTGCTTGTGTGTGCACGGCCATGGCTAGGGGCTCTGTGCAGGAGGTGGGTTGAAGATAGAGTTGCAACGCCGCGACAGCTGGGCTGGCCGGTTGCGTGCTCGTGGCATGCTACTGGTGCTAGCAGGCGAGGAGTGGCTCATGTATCCGAGGCGGCGGCCTCGTCCATGGTGGGCAGGCATTGCCTTGTGGCGGGTGGCGGGCGCGGATGCTGGATGTCCTTCCCGGTTGCGCGGGCGGCATGGATTGGGTTCGTGCTTTGGTGACGACCCTTCTCCGCTATCGCTCATGTATCTATGTCAGCTTAATGTGGTTTTTCGTGGGTGATGGTGTTGTAAATCTTGCGGAGAACTTGGCATGGGTGGTTCACCGTGCTTGGTTTCTCCCCCTTTGTGATCGTGTCGTCTCCTCTGCAATAAGTAATGTAACAAAGCGATGTGCAGTTTAGTGAACGGATTAACTAGCTAACCGAGTGATAAAATGTGCCAAATTGTGGCATAAGTAAATGGTGCATAAGAAGGCGTGTTGTGCAGAATTATAGATACACCATTAACTGAAAAGACATACAATGAGATTACACCTACTTAGTAATTCAGCAAGAAGGCGTGTTTGTGTAATACAACAAAAAGGTGTGTTGATGTATTATAGTGTTAACGCCTACTTAGTTCATGAAATTAGCCACTATATTATAAATTGGATATTTCATTAGTGGCATAACACAATGGAAAGTACGTCTCATCGTAATAAGATGTAAAATGAACACCAAAGAATCTAAGCTTCTGACATATTGAGCGATAAAAGTCATGCTATGAGTACAAATTGTACTTTCAAATTAGGTGTGCAGATCGCATATTGTATGATCTAGCAATCACCTTTGCTATACAAAAATGTTATCTACGTTGGAATCAACATGTAAAGAAAAGACGAAAAAGAGAAATAAAGTGGAAAAAGAAGAGCACGACAAGGGACCTTAGACATAATATTTTTGTGCGTGCGTGTTCTGTGTGATTTGATGTGATTGATCTATGGGCGAAATTCCAACAATCTATGGGTACTAAGGTACAGGGTAATTATTTAACACTAAGATTGCAAGAAAAAGGACAATACCTTGTCCATATTTCTCTCTAATCTATAAAACCATCAGAATGTCACGGATTATAGACCACGTAATGTTCTGAAGTAGCATCATCAGATCTCTTATCCAAGCGACACAGATCAAGAGCATTTATCTTCAGTAGTATGGGGCTGGCGTTTTGGCTCCCGGGTGAACAGTAACGCGAAAAACAATATTAAATGTTTTAAAAAAATTCTGATTTTTTTTGTAGATGATTGTATTAGTGTCACAAACATACATGACAATTTTCATGCGACGGCGGTGTTTCGTCGGCAAAACAAACAAATTTGGGATGACATTTTTGGGTAACTTTTGGTGTTCGATTTGTTTTTTTTTTGTACAAGCCAAAATATTTTATCTTTGTGCCTCAAAATTTGCAGGTAGCATTTGGATGTGACTAAGTACACCAAAAAAATTTGTATTATTTTTTTTTCATTTAAAAAAAATGGCCCCGAGAGCCAGCCAAAAATCTACAACCAGTACATATCTCCTTTGTTGAAGACATCTCACCATGCAAACCTGAAGTATATTCTATTAAAACTGAACAGAAATAAATACTACGACTATCCGAAAATAGTAATATTACAGATGAAGAAGAATAACTCATATAATATAAAATGATTTGCTAGCTACTATGAGAATGATGAGTTGTTTGCAGCACTGCATCTTCTCCTGAACATTTCTATCTCTTTAATTCAGTAATGTATGTAAGTCAAGAGTGTAAGACATAAACCCTACAGAGTTCTGGTTGACAAGAATCACACAATATACCTTCAGAGTTCTGATTGATAAGCATCGTCAGGTGCCCAACCTTCGGTCAAGATGACAATATGGCATTTTCTCTCAACTATAGTCCTTCCTATTCTTGTTCCTCCTAGCCTACTCGTGCACCACATCACCCAGTCATGTGGTTGACCCTACCTGTCCACCTGTAAAGTGGGTTGTGGTCAAAACCTGCCAGACACCGTCGTCACACACGCTGGTCCGGTGTTCCCATGCCGACAATGCCCTAACATGACAATTTTTTGCATGATCTTCAGGTAGCATCACCGGCCAGGATATCGTGGCTACGTTCCTGGCAACAAAGGAGGCTAAGATTGAAGAGGATTTCACTGATGTGGTTATAAGAAACAAAAACGAAAGAAACAATGGTCCTGCAAATGAACAAAAGCACGAACATCTCACTCCTCTCTTTGGCAGTGAATAAAGATCTTAGCATCCTATAGTAAGGGCCAGTTCTTTTGGGCAATTCTCCGAGAATTGACCCCCTCCCCAGCTTCTTCCAGAATTGCCACTCTATATTTTCTTACAATTCCTAGTAGCTAGGAATTGTAAGAAAATATAGGGGTCAATTCTCGGAGAATTGCCCAAAAGAACTGGCCCTAAGCTCCTCTCTTCCTCTATGTGAGCAGATAATGTAAGTTAGAAACTTTGGAGATATTCACTCAACTAAAGAAGCTATAAAATAAGATAATCATGAACATATTGAGGTGATACATAGTTTGTGCAACGCACACACAATAAATAATCATGAAATCAACACAGTCTAGAAAAAATGACTGAATGATTATGCCAATAAGACAACAACAAATGCAGAAGAATTCTAACCAACAAATAATTAAGAAAACTGACCACTAGTTAATAAAGATAAGGCCAGGAGATGAACATTGATAAAAGATTAATAGTTACTTCTGGAAATATAGAAATAGCATCGTAATCGGTGTGTTGAAGAAATATAAACAAAATGCATGTTTACGTGTCAGTGGCTATCCAATCAACTATCTTATGTGTGCGTCTGTTGCTAGTCAATCCACTTTTTCAATCTACCATGCTACCCAGGTTAGAGAGCAACTCTAGCAGACCCTGCATCCCGCCGGCCCACAAAACGTGTTTGCAGTTCGCGGAAAAACGTCTTTGCGGGCCGGCGCAGACGGCCCCAGTTGCAGACCTCGCAAATCAGACCCGTAAAAAAGGATATTCGCGGAAATCGGCTTTGCGGTGTCTGGTCTGGCGCAGCTCCTCCCTGAAGGAAATATGCCCAAGAGGCAATAATAAAGTTGTTATTTATATTTTCTTATATCATGATAAATGTTTATTATTCATGCTAGAATTTTATTAACCAAAAACTTAGTACATGTGTAAATACATAGACAAACAGAGTGTCACTAGTATGCCTTTACTTGACTAGCTCATTAATTAAAGATGGTTAAGTTTCCTAACCATAGACATGAGTTGTCATTTGATGAACGGGATCATATCATTAGAGAACGATGTGATTGACTTGACCCATCCGTTAGCTTAGCACTTGATCGTTTAGTTTATTGCTATTGCTTTCTCCATAACTTATACATGTTCCTATGACTATGAGATTATGCAACTCCCGAATACCAGAGGAACACTTAGTGTGCTATCAAACGTCACAACATAATTGGGTGACTATAAAGATGCTCTACAGGTGTCTCCTATGGTGTTTGTTGAGTTGGCATAGATCAAGATTAGGATTTGTCACTTCGTGTATCGGAGAGGTATCTCTGGGCCCTCTCGGTAATGTACATCACTATAAGCCTTGCAAGCAATGTGACTAATGAGTTAGTTGCGGAATGATGCATTACGGAACGAGTAAAAAGACTTTTCGGTAACGAGATTGAACTAGGTATTGAGATACCAACGATCGAATCTCAGGCAAGTAACATACCGATGACAAAGGGAACAATGTATGTTGTTATGCGGTTTGACCGATAAAGATCTTCGTAGAATATGTAGGAACCAATATGAGCATACAGGTTCCGCTATTGGTTATTGACCGGAGATGAGTCTCGGTCATGTCTTCATAGTTCTCGAACCCGTAGGGTCCGCACGCTTAACGTTCGATGACGATCGGTATTATGAGTTTATGTGTTTTGATGTAGCGAAGGTAGTTCGGAGTCCCGGATGTGATCACGGACATGACGAGGAGTCTCGAAATTGCCGAGACATAAAGATTGATATATTGGAAGGCTATGTTTGTACATCGGAATGGTTCCGGATGAGTTTGGGCATTTACCGGAGTACCGGGGGGTTACCGAAACCCTCGGGAGTCAATGGGCCTTATTGGACCTTAGTGGG
>NC_041380.1:558373833-558400755 GCF_002162155.2 Triticum dicoccoides | reverse complement strand
ATCCGAATTGGGTGGGAGGCCGCCCCCCTTTCCTTCCCTCTCTCTCCCTCTTCCTTCTTCTCCTACTCCTACTAGGAAGGGGGGAAACCTACTCCTACTGGGAGTAGGACTCCCCCCCCTTTGGGTGCGCCCTATGAGGGCCGGCCCTCCCCTCCTCCACTCCTTTATATACGGGGGAGGGGGCATCCCATAGACACGGAAGTTGATTGTTTAGCCGTGTGCGGTGCCCCCCTCCACAGAATTCCACCTCGTTCATATCGTTGTACTGCTTAGGCGAAGCCCTGCGTTGGTAACTTCATCATCACCGTTATCGCGCCGTCGTGCTAACGAAACTCTCCCTCGGCCTCAACTGGATCAACAATACGAGGGACGTCACCGAGCTGAACATGTGCAGATCGCGGAGGTGCCGTATGTTCGCAGGTTGGATCGCAAAGACGTTCGACTACATCAACCGCATTTCATAACGCTTCCGCTTTCAGTCTACGAGGGTACGTAGACATACTCTCCCCCTCTCGTTGCTATGCATCTCCTAGATAGATCTTGCGTGATCGTAGGAATTTTTTTGAAATACTGCGTTCCCCAATACTCCCGGTCCGAAAAACCTAAATTTGCATCTTAATTTGATCTAACATAATGCATTTCTCTGCTTTTTCAATAACATTGGATACATAAGATATCACCAAATCTTTGCTAGAATAGCAAGACCAAAGAAAACAAGAACCACAAGTATGCATTTTAGAAGATTTCCAACTTCCATAACTGCTCCCACTAGTTGGATTAATATCTTCTCCATGCATTCATTGTTTATCTGCGGATTCTTGGTTTTGCATTCTTCTTTCTTCATCTTTGGTTCGAAAGAAGTAGACATTGCTTCCCCTCTAGTTGCACATGTAGCCGCATCATTGCCTTCGATTCTTCTAAGGAGTGCGTCAATGTCTATTAAGTTTCTTCCTATCAATGTATTCGCCTTCCCAAAACCAAAATGAGCATCCATCCTCCTACACACATGAATGAGCGTTCGAAATGAGTTACCGCAATTGAACCAAAGAATGAGCTATCAAAAATGAGCTACCGCAAGTGCACGTACCCCGTCATTTTCGCATTTGAAGAACACCCATCCGGGGTGCTTCGGCGTGCCCGAAGTTAGCCGCAACACTGTCCGCGTGCAGTCGTCGCACTGTATGAGCGACATCGGCGAGCCACAGAGCCGTTGCGCGAGCGCCGAGCCCGGTGGACGGCCGGACGAATCCATGCCCGCAAATCGTCGGTGGCATTGGGAGGACGAACCTGTACCTGCATGCGGTGATGCGCCCTTGTCGGGGCTACGAGAGGTGCTTCCCGACCACTCCATCGCTTGGCGCAGCCACCAGCGGCCGGAAAAGCCAAATCCGGCGGCCCGCAATGAAGGTCCGCAGATCCGCAAATCCGGCGGTCCGCCAGCGCAGGGGGGAGAGAGGGGAGCCTCGTGCGTGTGGCCGCCTTTCCGCGAGCTCCTGCCGGCTTCTTTCGCCGGAATCTTGGGCGACGGCCTGGCGGCGGCGCGAGGGGGGATGGGAGGCGGTTGGTGGGGGAAAGTGTGGGCTGAAATGTCCCCCCACTAACCACTTCTCGCTTATATGCAGGGCACCGCAGCGGCGAGGGGGAAACCCACGAATACGCGGGTTGGGCCTGAGATTTTGCCACGCCCCTCAAAATTGTTTGCGGGCCGGGGCGGGATGCGGGGTCTAATCGGGCAGGTTTTTCCGCCTCGACCTGCATTTTAACAGTTATTTTACGGGTCGGGGCGGGATGCGGAGTCTACTAGATTTGCTCTGATAGCTCCCGAGGCAAGCCAGCTTTGCTGCGTGTGCATTTTGCCGCCAGCCATAGACATCTGCCAGCTGAAATACCGATTTCAGAAATATACTGGTTTCAGATCTCTTCATAACTTATAGGCATTTCAGGTATCATGAACATGTTTTAGAATGTCATGTGTAGAAAGTAAATACTAATAAAAAAGAGGATTAATTATCTATCGATAGTCCTTTTTACTGTTATATGACTAAGGATTTTTTTTTTCAATCCACACGGGAAAATATATTGCTCCAGCGATTCTCAAAGTATATTGTCTACCATGGTTTTAATCAACCTGTTGTCAAACCGATTGCATATATTGTTTGCCATGGTTTTATTCTCCACTTGATCAAAAAAATCATTCATTCTCCATTAAAATCGAAATATGAACCTAATCAATCTCGCAAGACAACTCAGTACGCTGAATAAATCAAGATTAACACAAGCACAAATACAAAGCCGGACAGTCTACCAAAAATTAATGACAACGATGGGAGAGGACTGAGATTGACGCACCTGTGGTGTCATCGATGGAACAAAGAGAGTCCTGAAGTCTGGGATGTTGGCCTTCCACGCATCCTCATACGTCTGCTACGCGCCTACGCCTCATGCTGACGCCACTGCCTTGCCTTGGATCAGCCGACGAGCGTGGTGGTGCCGAGCATGACCCGCCACAGCATGATGTTGATGACGAAGCCGTCGCGCCGATGAGCACCATGTAGTTGCGCCGCGAACTGCAGCCAAGTCTTCCCGGTACTGCGCCACAACGCCGTGCTGAAGAAACGAGGGGAGGAGGTGGGAGGGTAAGGGAGGAGGGGGGAGCGAAGGGCACCACCGGCGGCAGGGGGCGCAGAAACACATGTAGGTGCAGACGGCAGCGTCCAGCCATGCGAGGCGTGGGGCGGCGGGCGGAGGGCCGCGGGGAAGATTTTCGTTCCTGAGATGCAAGGTGGGGGATCGTCCGCATCCACTTTTTCCTTTTTAACGAGGGATGAAGATACGCGGGGGCGATCAATAATAATAAAATAAAGGCGAAAGAAAGGAAACCAAATATTTGATCGATCGATCGCTTGGTAACAATACGAAGCGAAACGACAATGTACGATTATAGGAAAGGTAACAATCGATGCGTTAATTCGCAAAAAAAAACGATCGATGCATTAGAAAAGTTAGGATTTTGAATTGATTTTCATGAAAATAAGGTTTTATTGTTTGATAATGTGATATCTACCTGCCTGTTTGTGATGTGTCTGGTTGAGAAAGTTTGCGAATGATAAGAATATTATTTGAAGGATGAAAAAATCAACATGAGGATATGAAGATGGAAGGTGAGACAAAAAAATCAGACGAAAACAACCGTGAAGACTATTCTACCAACTCAGATATTAGGAGTAGAGATATAGAACGGAGGGAGTAGTTACAAGGATTAAAAGAATAAGTATATGGTAGATTTGATTGTAACAGAAAAGTAAAAATAATGAATTGGAATAAGGGTTTGATCAAGGTTGAAATAATATAGGCGACAAGGCATCCCCCTATCGTGCCTGGAATGTCTGCGCAAAGACATCTAGCGGCTCAGAAACTTCTAGACTTTGTATATTTAGCAAACCAGAAGAACTAAACATGTAAAGAAAAATAAAAGGAAAGATCTATTAGCTATGATCTAGGCCGTACAATTGAGAATGGACGACCAACACGAGGGTATGTTGGGCCGACCTCCCCTATATAAATGGCATGCCAGCAGTCGCCTCCACCCACACAATATTTGGTCCAATTAGTGCCAACCAATGGACACCAATATGCTTGCGGGGCCAGGCGTCGCCCACTTAGACATGTAGCATCGCCCGGACTACAGCGGTGTCGATCAACTACAACTTAGATTCCGCCCACTCAACCATGGGAAAGAAGCGGTGCACGACGCACATCCCGATGGTGCATGTCGACCTCACGCTCAGACTTGGGCCTGTGCAGGGCCTAGGTGGAGCTGAGGGGTCCAATGTCGCCATCTCTCGCATGGCGGGTTGCCTTGGGATTGCACCGGCCATCCAAGACCGTGCCAAGGAGGTGTTCAGGAAGATGGAGAAGGATAGGGCATGGCCGCCGGTTCTCAGCAAGACCAACCACCGAAATAATGATCTGCTATACGCAGCGTGCCTCGCCATTGCATGCCGTAGTGAGGGCTCACCGCGGTCGATCAATGAGCTAGCTTCGGCAACAGCTGAAGGCTCGGCGGCAAGAAGGGAAACCGCAAAGCTAACCGCGCGCATCAGGAAGCACCTCGGGGAGGAGGGCGTCGGGCTGACGGGCGTCGGTGTGGTGCGTGCATCGAACTATTTGTGCCACTTTGGTAAGCAACTTGGTATGAGTGGTCGGGAAGTCGCATCGGCTAAGGAGGCGGCGAGACGGCTGGAGGAGGACGACCTTGGCATGCGAAACACCGGCGAGTCCATAGCGGCGGGCATCGTGTGCATGGTCCTAGAGCATGGCGATGACAATAGGCCCGTCGTCAGTGATGTGGCAAAGGTCACCGGCGTGTCAATGCATACCATCCAGGTGGTGTGCAAGAAGTTGCGCCCGCATGCCGAGATGCTATTTGAATGAAGGATGGTGTGCCATGGTTTCTTTCTCTGTCCCTATTCTCATGGAGATCTGTATTGTACCTTGTTTGTCCGAAAATACAAGTCTTAGGGACTTGTATGCGTTTGTTGTAAGATTTTATGTCTTTCCTTCATTTTGTCTGTGATAATACTTGTTTGGTTAGTTAATCGGAGCTCGATAGAGATGATTTCTAAATTATCAATTAACTCATCGATGTGAATCTTTTTTTGTTTCGTGCTATTTCTGGGCATTTATTACTTCCCTTGATGCATATCATAGGTCCAATGTATTAGGAAACAAATATTGTTTCCCGTAAAAAAGGAAACAAATGTTGTGAGATCGCGACAAGGAGAAATCGCCAACTTCGTTTCATCAATATTGCCAGCTTCATCTTGCCAAAAAAGAATTATCAGTTTTAGAAGGTAGAGAAAAAAGAGATGGGCCTACTGATGAGTGATATTTTTACACTAATTTCACGTTTGTTTAAACCAAGATATTTCATTTAAAAAGAAATATCCGCTCTGATATTGGTACTAATGACTAATGAATGCAAAGGATTCCACAAATCCTTCTCTTTGATATGTTTCCATAAGAAATGGACTAAAAAGAGAAGAAATCATGTGTGCAAATGGAATGGAAGGAGAATGAAGGAAGAAGGAATCAACAGGAGCTGTTTCTACGAAGATAGAGCAAAAGACAACGTTCCATACAGTGTCAAAAAAAGTCTTATATCTTTATATAGGGGGAGTATTTTGTTTTTTCAAAAACGTCTTACACAACCATCTTTATTGCATTATTCAACAAGGTCTTACAAAATAAATATATAGATCAATCTAAAGCCACTTTTCTGGTGAAAAGTGGCGCCCTACTTACAAGTTGATGATGTGCCCAATACCATGGCTGAGGCGCTACGAGGGAGGTGACACGGCAGCCCCTGGTGCGGATCCGAGCGGCCTGAAGTATACGTCAATGGACGTGGGGTTCCCCACTAGAGAACTCGCTGCCACCGGGTGGGGGCAAGAGCACGAGGATGGGACGACACGCCTCGCCGCCACCTTCCTGGGAGCAGTGAGGAGATGGGCGGAATGGAAGGGTCCTACAGCGGCGCTGGTAGGGGTTTCCTTGCCGCCGCCAGGGGAGGTGATGCGAGGGTCGCCAGAGGGTTGGCTCGCCTCCTTAATTGAGATATGGAGGCCCTTTGCTCACATAGGGAGTATAAAGCAATAAAAAATACAATTGCAACAAGAAACCAAACATTCACCATAGACTGCAGAATTATTGCAACATTTCTTCCACATATACACACTGGTGGAATCATTGCAACTGCCTTCCACGTATACACACTGTTAGGAGGTTAAAACAGCCAATGCACAAGTCACCTTATATCACTCAAGATCGCCAAGGACTCGGGACACCAAGACCCACCTATCTCTCCTTACCCTAGGACATAAAAGTCCATGCCACTCATTTTCTGTACATTTCACACGAAATAGGCGATCTCTTTGTCTTCATAATTTTATTGGTTCCATCACAATCCAAGGCATTCAAGTACTAATCTCTAGGAGTAACAGTGTCCTGGACTAGGGGGTGCTAACCACGTCGGTTCCTCCATAATGGGCCGGACTGAGGACCCTTGGATCATCAACAAGTGGGCCCTTCCATAATGCTTGCACTTAGTACTTCCATCGATATCTTCAATGAGATGGTCCGCGTGGGGAGAGCACATGCCTGAAGACTACTATCAAGTTTGCTCGTGTCATGGTGCGGGTGTTTGGAGCAGAGTATATGAGAGAACCAAATGTGCAGGACACAGAAAATTTCCTGGCTATTGGAGAGGCCAGAGGATTTCCGTGAATGCTCTGATCAATTGTTGCATGCATTGGCAATGGAAGAACTGCATCAAAGGTTTACAGGGAATGTATCAAGGTCACACCAAAAAGGCCACCATCATACTAGGAGTGACATCACATGACTTATGGATTTGGCATGCTTTTTTTGGAGTGTCGGGTTCTCACATTGACATCAACATGCTTCAACAATCTCCCATGTTCAAGAGGCTTTGTAATGGGGAATGGCCGTCGTGCAACTACACTGTCAACGGCCGTGACTACAATATGAGAGACTATCTTGCTAATGGTATCTATTCTCAGTGGACGGCGTTTGTGAAGACCATATTCAGTAACGAAATAGCCGAAGGAAATGCAATACTGGAAGGAGATCGTATTGTGCTTTTTGGGCAGTACCAACATCACGTTTGAAACTAGTGAGGCAATGGAACGTTCTACGTATGTAGATCCCCACTTGTAGCAACAAAGTTGTTGAAAAAGGAGTCGCAACATACAAATCCAACTGTAAGCAACATACAAAGAGAAGTGCTCTCTCTCGGTATCAAAATATAAGATAGTGTAAAAGAAAACCTACCATTTTCCTGTTTCAACCCTAAAAATAACACAATCATGCAGCCAAGACCTTAACATTTTGCTGTGAACACCCTAAAGTTTTCATTTTCTTGCAAACAAGGACAAAATTTTGACAAGTCGTGGGAGTTTTCGATAGAAATTTTGAAAATATGTTATTCCCTTCGATCCAAATTAATGGTTGCTGCTTTAGTACAACTCTGTATAGTACAAGTCGACATGTATGTTTGCAAAAAAATCATAAGTTAAAAAATCAATTGACATTGAAATTACAGAGTCTGAACAACGAGTTCACACTATAAGGAAGAGGAATAATATGCATTTCAGTCAGGATGAATGAATTTACCAAAAAAAAAAGGAGTAAACTTGGTAGGATATGGACGTCGAAAGAAAGCAGAATCATCATATGACAGTCAATATTTGAATCCACATATCAGAAATAAAAGGAACATGCTTCAGGCAATGTGTGAAACTGATGAAGCAGAGGTGCAAAGGAAGTTTAACAAAAGATCTGATTTTGCTAGCTCGGAAAGTGATCAGTTGAATAGTAAGAATAAGAAGATTAAAAAAAAGACATCACCATAGATCTGTAGAAGTATCTAACAGCATGGATATTAATCGGAGACAAAGCTCAGATGATAGCAGTTTTACCTCTGACAATGAAAGTTTGGAGCAGAGGAGGTTCACAAAATTCTGTAACAGGAAGAAGTGGTATGCTGTCGAAGAAAACAAACTACACACGAGTTGGCATTTACAAGTCAGACCTGAAAGCAATTACTAGATCTGCATCCTCCTATGCTTTTTTTTCTATTTCCCTGTTGCTTACTCCACTAGCTACAGAATTAGTTACACATTAGTAGGAGAGTTCCTTCACACCGTTGCAAAGTAGCTTGGCTCTAGGAAATTTGCATAGCATCTTTACTTTAATCCCCACGGAGTACTTCGACATCCGTTGTTTGTGTGCGAAGATTGCCGCTATATTAAGTTATTAACAATTGATCAGAATCAAAGCAAGAATTTCGAGCCAGATTTAATCAAAGCAACATGTATGTCATGGACAGGCTGCACAAGATGGAGAGAGGGAGCTTCTTTGTGTAACGGACGAGGAAAGGAGGGCGGAGGCAGCACCACTTCCTTCCGCTGAGGCCGCCGTCATTCCTGTTGAGTATATTGATTATTAGGAAAGAGGAGATAAATTAAGATTTGTTTTGGCTTGTCTTGTACTTTAAGTTAATTATTGTATTTATATATATATATGTCCACGAGGCTTAAGCAATATAATGAATTATTCCACCAAATCTCTCTCGCCCTTCTAATATGGTATCGGTTTTCGGGTTCTAAACCCTAGCCACCCGTCGCTTCCGCTACCTGCACCGCCCCAGGGCGGTCGGCCTTCACGACCTCCACCGGGGGCCGCGCCGCCCGTACCTAGGATTCATCCGTCGGTCGTGTCGACCGACTGTCCTAAAGAGTCATTTTCCAATTTTTTATCTGGGTTTTTCTCTCTCGTCGGTCGTTTTGATCGGCGTTTACTTTTTGGTTTTCCGATCCACTTGATCGGTTGGCGTCGCCCACCGCCACCGTCGACCCCCATGCGCCTCTACTCCGACGCCGGCGCGACCGGCCGGTCGACCTCTTCACCGACCCGGCGGCCTCGCACGACAGGCGGTCCCTCACGATCATCGTCCGCGCGTCTGCCCGCCAGTCGCCCCGACCGGGCGGCCTCACGCGATGTGGCGGCCCATCACGGCCGTCATCCGTGCACCGGCCCCGCCCGTCGATCTACGCTGGTCGTCATCGCCTTGCTCCGACCGGGACACCTGCATCGCCCCGACCCGATGGCCTCGCGCCATGCGACGGCCAATCATAGTCGTCGTTCGCACGTCAGCTCGCCCATTGATCCATGTCACCCGCCTCCGTCGCGTTTGCACGGCGGCTCGACGGTCTACCTCGCCGGCCTCGTCCTCAGCTGCGTCCGGACGACTGCGTCAAGCTCGTCGGATGCCTCAACTCGGGCATCGCTGCTCCGTTGGTCGCTCGGGCCTCCCTGCCCGGGCGTCGACGCTGCTTTGGCAGCCCGGGTGTCGGTGCTGACACGCTCGTCCGCACGACGTCCCACGCCGTCCGTCGTCGCCGGCCTCATCCCGGACTCCGTCGGCACCACGCCTTCACCGAGCGGCGTCCCCGACCTCGCGCGCGATCGGCTTGATCACTCGCTCGCCCCACGATCCGTCCCATCTACGCCGCGCGACGAATCTGGCCCGTCGGTTGCGCGTGCCTCCGCAAGTCCCGTAAAGATTGTCCCCGAGTTCAGCGCGCCCTTCCGCCGATCGAGCAACGGGCTGCCGCTGCATCGCCCCATCGGGCCGCAGCACCGCCGCCCATGTGGTTCTCCTCGCGGCTACATCGACTCGCGCGTCGCCGCTACGTCACCCCTACGGGCCGTAGTGTCGCGATACGCGGTCCCAGCCTCCTCCTCGAGGTCGTCCCCATGGTTGCACCAACCCGCGCTCCGCCGCTGCACCGCCCTTTGGGCCTTAGCGCCGCGGCCTGTGGTCCCTGCCGTCGCCCCGACCTGCCCGCCGCCACTGCGTCGCCCCTTCGGGCCGTAGTGTCGGGGCCCGTGGTCCACTCCGCCGTCATCGCGGGTCGACCTCCCGTGGTATGTGTCACACCGTCTCCCTTGGCGCGGGAACGCCACCGTCCGTGCGGGTCTTTGTCACGCTGTCAGGGTTCTTTGCCTACTTCGAGCACCGCCGCCGTGCTCCTAACCTAGTTGTTGCTGCCGCCGTTAGGTCGCCGCCGCCGCTACCCCCATAGCCGCCGCCCGTCCACCTCCTTTTCCTTCGCCCAGCACCAGCTTGTCGCCAGCGTCGTCATCATCTTCCCCGACCACTTCGTCTACTCCGAGCACCGTTGGTGACATCGGCCTCATGCCGATTGGCGCCACAATCGTCGTCGAGTCTTCTTCTCTGCTGGCCTCCGACTCCTTGACATGGCATACAGCTCGTGCAGGTCCCAGTCTCCGCATGACCGGTGTTGGCAACACCGATGCATGCCTTCATCCACGACGTGTCCCCAGGCCTGGCAAGCCTGATCGGCGCTTTGTCAACTTAGTCTTCGTCTGTCTACGCATGCCCGGTGCTGGCAACACCGGTGCATGCCTTCGTCCATGATGTGTCCCCGGGCTTGGCAGACCCGCCGCAATGCGTCGTCAACCACATCTTCTCGGTGCACCACTACTTCGACACCACTACGCCCATGCTAACTCGGCGCCCCCTTGCGCCCGCGGCTCCACGGCGACTTCCTCGACACCGGCTACCCCGACTCGACATCGACCACGGCATTCTTCGCACGGCTACCTCGACCACGGCTCCACCACCCACGCTATCGGCTACCTTGACAAACGGCACAAAGGGCTACCGCCTTGCTTGAGCAACCTCGTCGGTTGCCACTCCAGCCATGACTCCGTGATGCATCGACCGTTACGACTTTGGGGAGGTGTCCATTGGCTTGCCTTCGGATTTTTCTCCAGTCTCACCATCTGCATCCCTACTGTTGTGGCTGCGGGGGGATGTTGAGTATATTGATTATTAGGAAAGACGAGATAGACTAGGATTTGTTCTGGCTTGTCTTGTACTCCAAGTTGATCATTGTACTCTTATATATATGCCCACGAGGCTCAAGCAATATAACAAACTATTCCACCAAACATCTCTCTCCCTTCTAATTGTTCCTCCTCGGTGAGCCCAGGCTCCAACGACGATCTAATCGGCGTCGCAAACATGCCGATTAGTGCCAACGTCCGCGCCTACGTCCATCCTCGCGATCGACTTCTCTCGGGACGCCGTGGGCGCTGTGGCCACGCCCAAGTCCTAGGTCAGACGCGTACCCTGCACGCGGATGAATGAATGTTTCTAGTATATATAGCGATGGATTAGAAGAATGAGGAGGCCCCGCTGCCATGGATCGATGAGGCAGCGTAAACCACACCCTTTTTGGTTGGTAACCAATGAATGGAACAAGAGGAAGGGAGTAATGGAGGAAGAGGAGGAGGAGGAGCGATATATTAGAGCATGGTTAATAATATAGCCAACAGTTGGCTATAAGAAGTTGCCATGTCATCTAGAGTCAACCTAATAGCCGGCTTGTACAATAGTAAAATTTAAATATGTAGTATTTTATTAATAGTTGACCCATTATACATTCTCACAAAGTGACTTGGGTCTCGTGCTATAGCCGGCTCTTATTCTACAGTCTGCCTCCCTTCTCTCTCCTCTTTTCTCTCCTCCAGCTAAGCAAAAATATAATACTTTAGTCCTTGTAGACTGCTTATGTCACTCTATTGTACTTACTCTTAGTTTACTGGTAGCAACTCGTCTGCCTCCAACAAGGGATACATAATGTAGCTGGTTCCAAGGAAGGATACATAAGGTAGCGGTTGGTACGAGGCCGTTTATTACTATACATAATGTGAATGGATCACGTTACTTAGATCTCTGTGTTAATCCCTAATCATTTCCCTCGTCTCTACTAGCAAACTTGTTGCTTCTCCATCCGTCCTAAATTAGTTGGCTTAGATTTGAAAGCTAATTTAGGACAGAGGTAATATGAGTCAACTAATTCAAGACTAAGATTGTAGTAGATTTTATATATGCGTAGATTAGAGAGGAGAACAAAGGTAAAATAAAATGGATCAATTTTTTGTGCTCCCTATGTATCAAAATATAAGACATTTTTGTAGTTCAAAATGAATTACATAAACATCTTATATTTTGCTAGACTATAAGACATTTTTTTAGTTCAATGTAAACTACCCGAGGTATTTGTTGAAGGGATCAATGGAAGACTTTGACATAACATCCCGTATGTGTGAATAAAATTGTTCTGTGAAGATGTCTCTTGTCTTGCCCACGATCTTCATCGCTGCAGGTAGCCCGGATCATGGAGATCGAGCACCGGTGAGGCTAGGAGCAAGGAGACCGTGAAGTGTTATACCGAGCGCTAGTGATAGTAAGGTTCACTAGGGTAACATGGATCATGTCCTTGGGGCTAAATGAGGTGTACTCATTAAACGCCCAAAGCTCTTGTCTGATTTTATTATCTTAATTATGGAGGCAACCCCGCATGATGGATAGGGGCTGCAGTAGGACAAGTGATTCTTGATGCAGGACTTGCGCTGCTCAAGATGTTATTTTGGCACATTCCCCACTTTGATCTGTAACAAGCACATCTCGATGGGTAACTTCCAGGGCGAAAATTAATATCCTATTTGATCTCAACGCAAATATAAGGTTGTAAGCATAAGACCTCATACTCGTACCTCTATTTATTGTAAGTGTTTGAATCACTATATGCTTGCTGGTCCGGTCAAAATCTGGATTTGAAACTTTAACAAAAGCTTGCTAGAGACCATCACTTTGAGGAAATGTTCCTCTCGTGGGTTCAATAAACCAAGGTCACCTCTGGGGAAATAGGTGCGGGATACTCTTTATGTTCCAATACCGGATCAATAAAAGGAGGTATCAAGCCTTTTTCCTGGTGCTATTGCCCGGGAGGAGTTTAGTGTTCCTAGCCTTTGTGTTTAGAGTGTTTGTTAAAGTTAATTTCTAGTTTTTTTACTTTCCTATTTTTAGTTTAAGTTTTGTTCTTGTTGCAAGTCTTATCAGTTGAAAAACAAGGCTCGTAATAATCTTGGGAGTGTTGCTACTCCCAGCAACAACTTCATGTGTGAACCCATAGCACAACCTGAGGTAGCAGCCGCTGAGTATGAGATTAAACTGAACTTAATTTCCATGGTTCAACAGGAGCAACTTCGAGGCTTTGCTTCTGAGGATGCCGGTATGCACTTACACAATTTCACTGATTGTGCAACATGACACGCATAAAGGATTATGATCTCGACGCTCTGAAATGGCGTCTATTTCCTTTCTCTTTGAGAGGAAAAGCTAGAGAATGGCTTATAGCATTACCTAAGGGCAGTATTACTTCTTGGGAAGATTGTTGCATTAAACTTTTATCTAAGTTTTATCCACCTACAAAGATTATGCAATTACGTTCTCAGATTACAGGGTTCAAGCAAGAGGGACTTGATCCACTAGCGCTTGTGCGGGATAGAATGAAGGAAGTTATAAGAAACGGTCCCAATCATGGAATGGAGGAATGGTTAATCCTTCATATGTTTTATAATGGCTTAAATCATATGTCAAAAACTATGCTTGATACAGCTGCAGGAGGAACAATCATGGGAAAGCCTATAAAAGATGTCAAGAGACTACTAGATGATATGCAAGAGAACCATGCCCAATGGCATGTTGAAAGAACCACCACCAAAAGGGTGAATGCCATGGAATAAAATAACGTGGAGTTGACGACCAAGCTTGAGGAACTTATCTCCGTGATAAAAGGCAAAGAAGAGGTAAACTTAAATGCCATCACTAATGAAGAAACTAGTGATGTGAATTTTATTGCTCGTAATAGCTACAATCCTAATTGGAAAAATAATGACTATGCTCCTAGACTTCCTTATCCTAGTAATGGAGGAGCATCCAACAATTTTAATGGAGCTAATGGTAGCAATAGAAATACTCTTGAAGATACTCTTAAAAGCTTTATTGCTAGTCAGACTAAGCATAATGAAAACTTCAAGAATATCTTGAAGAATCATGATAACTTACTTGATCATTTGACCAGTAAGGTTGTTGGATTAAAAAGTTATGTGCAGGTACTTGAAGGAAGATCAAAGAATATGGAAGCAAAAGTGGCTAAAATAGCGGAGAGCCAAACACTAATTTTGGCTAAGTTTGCAGGTAAACCAGAGCCTAACCCGTTTGAATAAGTTAAAATGGTGAGAAGCAACAAAGAGAAAACTGAAGTCCTTGACACAATTCATGTGTCGGAGTACGATTGTATCGTTGCATATTTTGTAAAGATGATATCCATGAAGTATCCATTACCGGAGGTAACTAATAACAAAGCATATAATGTCTTTGTTAAAAAAAGTTGCATCCAAGGTACATGAACTTGATGATGAAATGAATAAACTCTACAATAAGTTACTAGCTACGCAAGAGGAAGCTTTTGAACCTACTATAGAGATTGAGATAGGATTGAATACATTCAGTGCCTTATGTGATCTAGGGGCAAGTGTTTCCACTATCCCCAAATCATGATATGCTTAGTGTACGTAGTAATTTGATGATATGCTTAATTAGTGTACTAATTTGATGATATGCTTAATTAGTGTAGTAATTTGATGATATGCATACTGTAGTGATGTGAAGATATGCTTAGTGTTGAATCTGATGATATATGTGGATTGAAGTGTATGCTTTGATTGATAATTACGCATGACATGCTCATTTATCATATATATTGTTTTCAGAAATTACCTAAGAAGCTATTGGTGACCCACAAGTATAGGGGATCAACCATAGTCCTTTCGATAAGTAAGAGTGTCGAACCCAACAAGAAGCAGAAGGAAATGACACGCAGTTTCCAGCAAGGTAATTTTTGCAATCACTGAAATTGTTGGTAACACGGCAAGGTAGCCCAATCCTTTTGTGGCAAAGAACAAGCCGGAACGGTCTCTTATAATAGGTAAAACGTTCTTGAGGGGAAAAGAAAATTTCATCTAGTCACTTTCATCATGTTGGTTTGATTCGCGCTCGCTACTTTGATAATATGGTAAGTGGGTGGACCGGTGCTTAGGTGTTGTGCTTACTTGAACAAGCCTCTCACTTATGATTAACCCCCTTGCAAGAATCCGCAACTATGGAAGAAGAATTAGGATAAAATCTAACCATATCATTAAACATATGGATCCAAATCAGCCCCTTACAAAATAGCGCATAAACCAGGGTTTAAGTTTCTGTCACTCTAGCAACCCATCATCTAATAACTACTCCATAATGCACTCCCTTAGGACCAAAGTTGGCGAAGTGTCATGTAGTCGACGTTCACATAACACCACTAAGGGAATCACAACATACATACCATCAAAATACCGAACGAATATCAAATTCACATGACTACTTGCAACATGACTTCTCTCGTGTCCTCTAGAAAAAAGTAACTACTCACAAATAATATTCATGCTCAAGATCAGAGGAGTAATAAATATCATAATGGATCTGAACATATGATCTTCCACCAAATAAATCGGTTGTCATCAACTACAAGATGTAATCAACACTACTAGTCACCCATAGGTACCAATCTGACGTTTTGATACGAAGATTGAACACAAGAGATAAACTAGGGTTTGAGATGAGATGGTGTTGTTGAAGATGTTGATAAAGATTGGCCTTCCAAAGATAAGAGGGTTGTTGGTGATGACGATGACTTTGATTTCCCCCTCCCGAAGGGAAGTTCCCCCGGCAGTATCGCTTCGCCAGAGGACAAAAGTGCTCCTGCCCAAGTTCCGCCTCGAGACGGCGACGCTCCATCCCGAAAGTCCTCTCCTTATTTTTTTTCTAGGTCAAAAGACCTTATGTATCAGAAGATGGGCACCAGAGATGGGCCAGGGCCTTCACACTACAAGGAAAATGCTTATACGTAGAAGTTTACCAGTAGCATCTGATTGGAGGCCCATGCTACTGGTATGTACCAGTAGCGCCTGGTACAAAATGTGCTACTGCTACTGCATAGTAGCAGCGTTGGTTAGCATGGTCATGCTGCTGTTACGTGGGTCGCGGGGCCAAAACTCTAGCCCTAGATGTAGTGTGGGCTGTGCGTCGGCGCTACAGCTAATGGACTTAGCAATAGCGTCGGCCTGTATGCCGCGCTACTACTACACCAAGTGAAAACCCCGGCCGGCCCCCTCGCAAGTACGACATAAGTTGGAGCAAGTACGAGCGCATGACAGAACCTTACGCCTTTGTTGTGAGTGAGAGATGAACAATTTTTGGTAAGCACTTGTTGACTTACCAAGAAATTTTATATGACCAAAACGAAAAGAGGGAGGGAGAACCTACATAGGGTTGGATGAAAGATGAACGGGCGCCAAACAAGTCTTCTTTTTTTCTTAAGTAGAGAGATATCTTGTCTTTGCATAAGAAAAGAGGTAGAGAGATCTTAGAGAGAGAGAGGGAGAGAGATCTTATCTTTTTGTTTGTATAGCGCAATTGAAAAATATGTTATTCCCTTCGATCCAAATTAATGGTAGCTACCCATCTTGGAATTGTGTTCTTCGGCTTCGTCGTCTCGATGGTGCGTGCTCCAGCAGCGTCTTGGATTTTGGGAGATTTATTTAGGATGCAGTGGGCCAGCATTTATCCTCTCTTCGGGGTATGACGGTGACAGCCTTAGTAGGGCTGGTTCGGCGCATGTCAAGTGGATGGCGACGGGCAATTCCAATGCTCTTCTGCTACTTGGTTGGATGAAGACGATGGATCTGGAGCCCGACAGGCACGGGGACGCTCTGCAGCCAACGAACCACATCGGAGAAGGTTCTGTCGTTCGCGGGAGACGAGTTCATCGGCTCACAAAGCGGCTTTGTCCGCGATGGTGCTTCTTCGACCAGGGTATGAAGGTTTGTTGTCTCTCTTATCTCCGGGGGCACTGCCGCCATGGTGGAGATAGGCGGTAGTTGCCATTCTACACAAGCACCTCCAAGGCTATGATTGTACTTTGTCTCATCGCGGGGTGTTTTGTGCAAATGTACCAGGACATCTGTCCTCGCTCTGTTTGGTCTGGGACTGCGTATGTTGTAACTTTGACAAATATTGAAACACGTGGTTTCCATTTCAAAAAACAAAATTTAATGATCATTGCTTTAGTACAACTTTGTATAGTACAGGTCGACATGTATGTATGCATGTAAAAAATCAGTAAGTTTATAGGGTATGACGGATGAAATTCTCTTAAACGAGGTAATTAGTGTCAAAAATGACAAACTCAGGGGTAAAAAACTGAAATTCATTCTAAACATAGGATTTACTTGGTAAGCACTTGTTTGGTAATACTTACTGGATTACGAAGAAGACATAATTTTATTTGATAAGTCAACAAGAGACTGGGCAATTGATAAAAGGGCAGCCCGATGCACATAGCCTCCCGTTTGCGCAGGACCTCATGGTCACAAGGCAACAGCTTTACCGCTGCATCAAGACTAGGCAATTGAAAACTGGTGGCAAAAACAGAGAAGAGGGTGGGTAATATGAAAACAAAAAGTGTGGGGGGGGGGGAGAACATACATAAGTTGGAGCAACTACGACATAAGTTGGGTCAACACGACTGGGATATTTCGGGGGAAACCCTACATCTGGGTTTACCGAATCGAACGATGGTGGCGTCTTCGGTGTCGTTCTCCCTCCTGGGGGGCATCGTTTTGGAGCAGGAGCTGGCTGGAGGGGACAAGAGGAGGAGCTCTGTTACATCTACCACAAGGCCGGCGACGGATCCCGGCGGTATGGCGCTGCGGAGTTTCAGTGACAGGCGCGTGTGGATGGATACGTGCAGGATGGTGGCATTGTCTGGTGCCGTGGTGGCGTCGACGACAGGCCTAGCAAGGTTGGTGCGTCAGTACTTGTTCTGGAGATGGATCGGTGGAAGGCGGCGGCAGCGATCACTGAGAGTGTGCTGGACCGGTGTGTGACCTAGTCGCGGTATATGGCTGTTCTAGGGCATCCGGCTTTAGATGTTAGGTTGTGTGATGTATGTTTGGTATTAGGCTCGAACATTCGGCACCCATTCATCAAGGGGTTAGGAGTAGCGACAGGTGTAGCCAAGATGATGGCTTCAGACTTATTGATGTATTACTTTGTAAGGTTATTGTAAATAATTCATAAAATGGTTGCATGCATCGCCCAGAGGCCGGGGTATATCCTCCTTTAAGAAAACGACATAAGTTGGAGCAAGTACGAGCGGACTGTTGTGTACGAGAGATGAATGCTTATCTAGTAAGCACTTGTTGACTTAGGTGGTGTTTGGTTCTCTAGTTCTAGGACTTTTTCTAGTCCCTAGGACTTTTGGAAAAAGACTCTCAAGGAGGTGCTTCTAAGGACTTTTAATAAAAAGTCACAAAAAAAGTCTCACCGTGTTTAGTTTGCTAGGGACTTTTTCTAGTCCCAACACAAAAAAGTCCCTGGAACCAAACACCTCCTTAGCAAGAAATTTTATCTGGCCAGTCAAGAAGAGATGAGGTAGTCGGCAATTTCCGAAAAAACAAAGAAAGGAGGAAAATTCAAAAGAAAAGAGAAAAGGAGGAAGACTTACATATGGTTGGATGAAAGATGAATGTGCGCCAGACAAGTCTTCTTCCTTTTAAGTAGAGAGATATATTGTCTTTGCATAAGAAAAAAGAGAGATCTTATCTTTTTGTTTGTATAGCGCAACTGAAAATATGTTATTCTCTTCGATCCAAATTAATGGTCGTTGCTTTAGTATAACTTTGTATAATACAAGTCGACGTAAGTATGCATGTAAAAGATAGGTAAGTTTATAAGTTTCAGAAGACCGTTTTCGTGTTTTCCTTCTTAAATCAAGTTTCACATTCTCATTTTGCCAGCATTCAACTATGATGCAACCCACTGTCGTTGCCTCAATGCCTCGTGGCCACGATCAGGGGTGGTTATATTACGGTAACAAAAAGGAACTGCCCAGGACCAGGGGATTTGGCGGCCGGCAACGCAGCGCCATCCCACCGTTTTCGCTCCTCACTGCCGCCCAATGGAACCCAGCATGGTAGCAGAGACGCGCGCCGCCCACCCGGACGGCGGGCGCGTCACGGCGGCGGCGGTGGTCGGCTGCATCTGCCTCGACCACGTCGCGTGCGCCGAGTGCGATCGCATCCTCGGCATCCCATTCCTCGCGATCGACGCACGGCCCCCGTCCCCACGGCGCGCGTCGACGACGCCGGGCTCAGGCTCGGGCTCAGGCTCGCCGCCCGTCCCCATGGCGCGCATCGGCGTCGGGCTCAGGCTCGGGATCGGGCCGGGCACATGCGGAGACGAGGCCCTGGCAGAGCGGTTCGACGCGTCCATCTCCGGCATGACGGAGCGGCTCGGTCTCGCGCCGGCCGTCAGGGATCGGGCCGAGGAGGTGTTCAGGAAGATGGAGGCGGCCAGGGCATGGCCGCGCGGCCCGGGCTGGGCCAAGGGCCGGTCCCGCCGGGACAAGGGCAGGCTCTACGCGGCCTGCCTCTCCATCGCGTGCCGCAACGAGGGCTCCCCGCGGTCGCTGAGGGAGCTGGCCCTGGCGACGGCGGACGGCAGCGCGGCGGCGAGGAAGGAGATCGCCAAGCTGATCGCGCACATCAGGAAGCGCCTGGGCGAGGAGGAGGCCGGGCTGGCGACGGCCGTCGGCGCGGTCCCCGTCTACGGCTACCTGCGCCGCTTCGGGCCGCTGCTCGGGCTGGGGGACCGGGAGGCGGCGGCGGCGTGGGAGGCCGCGCGGAGGCTGGAGGAGGGCGTCCTCGACGTGCGGCACAACGCGGAGGCTGTTGCGGCCGCCGTCGTCTGCATGGCCATGGAGCGCGCAGGCGCCAGGAGGCACATCAGGGAAGTGGCGACGGCCACCGGCATCCCCTATACCACCGTCTACCTCGTGTGCAGGAAACTGCGCCCCCACGCCGCGCTGCTCTTCGACTGACGGACGCGCCGCCATGGTTCCTTTATTGTTCTTCTCCCGGCAATCGTATATGTGATCCCCGTAGTGTCTGAAAATCTATTCTTCAGTCCATTGCAACCACGCACTTAGTGTGTAAATACATCCGTATCTAAATAAATCTAATATAAATAATTTGAAACAGAGGTTGTACTTGTTTGATTATTACTACGCTGAGTAGGTATTTAGTTCAGAACTCCTATGCGGAGAAAAATTGTAAATTATCAATTAAACTCGTCAACGTGAATCTTTTGATTCGTTTCCTATTGTTTTCTGTGCACGATGAACTATTTGCTGGCGGGGTGTCGAGTGCTAATCCTGAAGGAAATCCTTTTGTTTGAAATCTTATTTGGTGTTCCTCTGTTCCTTTGCGTACGAAGTACAGGTGTTGCACGGGACATGTCCCATCTATGACAGTGTAGACAAAGATAGCTATCATGCTATGGTTGCATGCGGCCATGCACGTAGCATTTGGAAGGCCATGAGGAGAGTTTGGTCGCTACCACAAGACCAGTTACTTCTTAACAGCGGTAAGGAGTGGTTGCTGAACTTGCTGCTTAACTGTAACGTACTTCAGCGTGAGCGTGCTCATTTGGCGTATTTGGCAATTACAGAATTATCTCACTCGTGATAAAAAGAGGCTCCCCCGATGAAGGCTACGGTGGACTTTTTGATTAGCTATATGAAGTCTGTTGGGGATACTAGGAAGTTGAGTACAGAGGAAATCATTAAGGGGGAAATGCCAATTGCTGATTAGGCTTTTCCTCAAATGTGAGCTACTTCAGGGCCTAGGCCTTGGCCACCTCTAACGCCTAATTTTGCTGCTCTGTCAGTATGGATCCTTTTCAGTGGAATCTAGCGAGGCGGTAGTGGGAATGGTTCTCAGGTGACACAACGAATCTGCTAGTTTTGCTGCTTATCGATTTATTTTCAATTGCACTAATGCATTGGAGATGGGGATACATGCAATCATGTAAGGAATGACGCTTGCTATTCAACACACTAACCTTCCGGTCATTGTACAATTTGACTCAAGTGAGGTATTGTACAGTTTAACAGCGGATGGGCTAGATCGCTCTGTCTATGGTCATCTTGTGGCTGAAATTAACGAGTTCATAAAAATCAGAAAGTTTATTCTAGAAATGTTAACTAGGGATTAAAATAGAGTTGTCGATTGTCTGGCAAAGTATAGTCATATCAAGTGTACCACGACTGTATAGATACACTAAGGACCACCATGTATGGAGGACGTTTTTCCTCCGTAATTGTAACTTTAAATATGAAATAAAACTCCTTTGATTCGACAAAAAAAAGATTAGCGTGCCGACTGTCCCGAAGGAAATGCAAGCACTTCGACCATACTGGAAAACAAAATTATCAGCTAGCCGGTTTCAGAAGCAAGGCTAAACGGGGCTGCTCAAAAGAGTAAAATTAGCCCTGCGGTAGTGCGGTACATGCATGAACTTGTTTTTTTTTTATTCATGAACTTGCTCTTGACATTGATACTCCTATGTCTCTTAACTTGGCAAATGTGACCGGTTTACTCCATATCACGTTGTACTCAGTATTTCTCAAAAAAGGAAAGAAAAATCCAACACATTGAGCGCATACTTTCCAACCAATTTGAATGACGGTTCAATAATAAGCTTGGTGTTTAGTCATCGTGATCTGTTTTCTCCGGTTGTGGCAACTTTTATCTTTATTTTATTTTCGCTCCTTGTAAGCTTATACTGAACCGCGGAATTTTTAAACATGTTGCTTAATAATATAGATGCATGCATCATTTTGATGCAGAGGCCGGGGTAACCCTCCTTTAAATAAAATAAAATGTGAGTGCATTCTTTCTAGATCAGTTCATCCTACTGATATTAATGGTCAAGCTAGTATATCAAGGACCTAAACGCCTTGCGGTAGCTTGTTTTCATAGATGTTAGCAGAACTCTCACGAATGTTTGTACTTGAGCGTAAAATAAAATATACTACTTAATAAATAACATCTTAAATCCTTCTTCACAAGTTTTTAAACCTTTCTTTTATATCTTTTTCTTGCGACAATGAATCAGATCTATTACAAAGATTCACTAGAAGCACAAATCATCCGGAATATAATAAAAATTACGTTGATGCCCCTGAACCGCCAAACGACCATTGTTGTCACCAGACTGAGTTGCCGACGCGTTGTTGTCGTTGCTCCCATACCGGAGCCGGACTGACCTTGTCAATACAGTCGAGAAGTCTTCGTGCACATGCCTCTAAGGGCCAACGTCCCAGAGCCATAGTCGTCGTCTTTGAACCCTTGAATCAATCTGAAAAAACTAAAACCAAAAATCATCGTCGTGTACGTGTGGCAATAAAACCTAACATTACCGCCGCAGTGAGCCGGCAAAAATCTATGCTAGGGCTCCTTCTAATCCGTCCTGGCGGATGAGCTTGAGGAGAATCGGAGCCCGGAAAACCAACTCGAAGAAGAGCACGCCCTTGCGAGGACTAAAGCTCTAGCCTATCCACTAACTGGAGTCATGGCACCATCCCACTTTCAGCCCCCGGTCGTCTAAGCATCAGGCAGAAAAAGCGGATCCACAGACTCGCCAGCGGAGTTCGAAGGGGGGAAAGGCTATCCCAGTGGTCTTGCGAGAGGGGGGGAGAAAGAAAAGACTTTTCTTTTGTACCCTTGGCAACAAGCTTGTCCACCAAGGTGATTCAGTATAGCTTAGCTTACCCTAATATATTGTTCTCTGCTGGTCTTTGCTGCCAGCTTGTCCTTCTCAAGCAGCCAAGGGAAAAGACCCACAATGTCTTTTTTTTTACTTCTCAATTTTTTTTTCCTTTTTACTACTATTTTTTAGAACGAAGATGCAAGGAGAGTACGTCTTTAAATTAATAAAGCACACAACAAGCAGAGTGACAAACTTATAGTTCAAAAACAAACCTAAGCCGGACAACAGCTAAACCAAGTCAGCATTGCAGGCGGTCAACTAGCCCCAACCCACAAGAGCGTGTAGGCTCAAAAGGATCCCAAAATAAGACCTCAACCGAGCGGAGAGAGATGGCGAGCAATGACTTGGATCATTATGATATTCTCCATTTCCTCGAGCATGTCATCAGTGTCATGTTTTTTCCTCAAAGATGTGCATTGGTACAAAAAAAGATGACATTTGAAGATGCAGTCAGCTAGGTGAGAAGGGAAGCACTTCTCTGTGGTAATTTTGTTCCTAATTGACCAAAGCGATCACAAGAGAGCCCCAACACATCTTCCTAACACCCTGCTGAAAGGGCCACAATGGGCCTTAAGAATATTACAGGCAACACCCGAAGAAGGGTTCTAGCTTTGCCCGAAGGCCTCGCGAATTGTGCTCCAACACGTGGTTAACGTCTTTTGTACTACCACAAAGCGCACAGGCACCATTTGATGGGCTTTGTCTCTTAACCACGTTATCGGATGTGGGGAGACGAATTCTGAACATTTGCCAAAGGAAGATTTTTATTTTTAGAGACAGACCAGCTTCCAAAGCCCTTGGTGATGTCAAGGGTTGGCCCTTTAATGAGCTTGGAATAGAGAGATTTGACCGAAAACTGGCATGAGTTCGGCAGCTTCCAAGAAACCCCATCTTGAGCTTCGTAGAATAGCACGCTGGTTAGCCTGCTGCACATATGTGACCAGATGATCCCTTCAGCCGGCGAGAGTGCACTTTTGAAGTAAACAAATGGAAGCATTGCACCCAATTCATCGGCCACCTAAATGTCAGTGTTAGTAGTGAGTTCATAGAGGGACTATAATTCCATCCAGAGAGGCTCGCAGCTCATCCACGAGTCTTGCTAGCAACGCGTGGATTTCCCGTTATGGACATGGAATTGGGCACCTAACGCAAACGTTGGTTTGACCGCGTGGATCCTATTCCAAAAGGTCGATCCACGCTTTGAGGACTCAAATAAAGTGTCGTTCGGGAAACATTTGGCTTTTAGTAAGTCTACCCAAAGGCCTGAAGCATTCTGAGTTTCAAATACACTTGGTAAGAAGGGCTTGTCTCAAAAAAACTTGGTAAGAAGGGGTACACAAAAAATCTGAAGAGAATTTTTTAAACATGCTAAACCTGACATTTTTCATGACAATTTATATTGACGCGATGATAACAAATTTAGTTTGCAACCATGACAATTTTCTGATAAGAATACATGAGTCGGGTTTGTCATGCTCACCAACACTTGCCATCCTCGAGGAACATTATTTGACACAAAAAAGGTTTGATTTTGTAGAGGTATTATCAAGTTTTATTGCTCAAAATCCACATGATGTGGGATACAAAATGGATCATGGGGTTGGACAAACCAGACATGTCGCCCCTGATCAAAAGAATGCAAAAACTTGGCCAACCTACTGGCGTTGCTATTAGCAGCTCGGCCTTCAAAGGAAAAAATACAATTAAACAATTGAGACCTACTATTAATCTCCCTGGCAATATGTTTCAAATATGAGGCTACAACAAAATTTTGGAGCATGAGATCTTTCGCTAGAGATAAAGCCTCCCAAAATGCAATAGCTTCTCGTTGCATCATTTATGCCATAAATTACCAAGGAGGAGCTTCCCATATAATTTCCGTCTCCATCGCGACATACAGCCGCCACCACAGCCCTCACCTCATTTATTGTAGTGGCTGCTCCACATGTATTTTCATATATCATGGCAGGGGTGTCTTCGGTCTCACCCTTGTTCTGCCCAGCAACCCAGTGGTTCCGAAACTTTTCGCCTGCTCCATATTCAGCTCATCAATGAATCTGCATATAAACCCATGTGTGGCCGATGGACTCTGGAAAATCTCATCATAAATTACCTTTCGACGTGCCCACCAGATGGCCCAGAGTGTGACAGCCAATCTTACAAACGAAACATTTGATAATGTATCTATCATTGAGAAAATCCACTGTCGCGCGTTGGGTTTGGTTGTCTCGCATAGGTGTTCTACTAAATCTCCATCGACCAAAGCCCACACGCATCTAGCAATCGAACACTCTAGCAAAGAGTGTCGCCAAGAATCCTCGGCACCACACATACCGCAAGTACTCGTAGTTGACATGTTCCTATGAGCTCTGACATCTTCTGTGGAAGAGAATGTTTTGCCAAACGCCGTAAGAACATTCTTATTTTACCTGGGACCGGAGTTTTCCATAATTATTTTCATGAAGCCGAGTCATGATCCGTAATGTAAGATCGCGAAAGGCCATCCAGCCAAGCCCCTCTCCTCATCTTAGTATCTATCATCATTCTATACGCAGATCTCACAGTAAACATCCCATTTTTCACAAAGTTCCAAGCCCAACAGTCGGCGATGCCTATTGTGCAAAGAGGTATGCCAACGATAGTAGGGATATCAATTGGCAAGCACAATTTCTCAAGTCTCACACAATCCATGGTAGCAGATGTATGATCAATAAGATGTGACACAAGTTTGGGAGGGTTACCAACTCTGCACACATAAGGTCTATCATAGCATCCCTAGGTATCCAGTTGTCCAACCAAATGTTAGTCATCTCCCCGTTACCTATTCTTCTTATAAGACCTTGTTCCAGTATGTCTCGACCTTCAATTATTGGCCTCCAGATTTGGCTTGGGTGACTTCTTAGTTGGGCATTGAGAATTGAACCATTAGGCACTGAGTGATTCAGGAATTGACAACAAAAAAGGTTTGATTGTCACGTCAAAAATCTTAGGAAAGATTTGTAGTCGAGTGAAAAGAAAACGATGGTATGGCCCACGAGGCCACGATCAGGGATCAGGGTTCAGGGTTCGTAACAAAAAGGAACCGCCCCAGGCTCAGGGGATCTGGCGGCCGCCAAACGCACCGCAGCGGCACGCCATCCTACAGTTTTCGCTCAATGGAACCCAGTCTGGTAGCAGAGGCGCGCGCCGCCCACCCGGACGGCGGGCGCGTCACGGCGGCGGCGGTGGTCGGCTGCATCTGCCTCGACCACGTCGCGTGCGCCGAGTGCGATCGCATCCTCGGCATCCCATTCCTCGCGATCGACGCACGGCCCCCGTCCCCATGGCGCGCGTCGACGCCGGGCTCGGCCTCAGGCTCAGGCTCGCCGCCCGTCCCCATGGCGCACATCGGCGTCGGGCTCAGGCTCGGGATCGGGCCGCGCACAGGCGGAGACGGGGCCGGGGCCGAGCAGTTCGACGCGTCCATCTCCGGCATGGCAGAGCAGCTCGGCCTCGCGCCCGCCGTCGGGGATCGGGCCGAGGAGGTGTTCAGGAAGATGGAGGACGCGAGGGCGTGGCCGCGCGGCCCGGGCTGCCGCTGGGGCAAGGGCCGGTCCCGCCGGGACATGAGCAGGCTCTACGCGGCCTGCCTCTCCATCGCGTGCCGCAACGAGGGCTCGCCGCGGTCCCTGAGGGAGCTGGTCATGGCCACGACGGCAGCGCGGCGGCGAGGAAGGAGATCGGCAAGCTGATTGCACACATCAGGAAGCGCCTGGGCGAGGAGGAAGCCGGGCAGGCGGCGGGCGTCGGCGTGGTCCCCGTCTCCGGCTGCCTGCGCCGCCTCGGGCCGCTGCTGGGGCTGGGGGACCGGGAGGCGGCGGCGGCGTTGGAGGCCGCGCGGAGGCTGGAGGAGGGCGCCCTCGACCTGCGGCACAACGCGGAGGCCGTCGCGGCGGCCGTCGTCTGCATGGCCCTGGAGCGCGCCGGCGCAAGGAGGCACATCAGGGACGTGGCGACGGCCACCGGCATCCCCTATCTCGGCGTCGACATCGTGTGCAGGAAGCTGCGCCCCCACGCCGCGCTGCTCTTCGACTGACGCACGCGCCGCCATGGTTTCGTCAGTGCTCTTCTCCTGGCAATCTGGTAATACTATGTACTGTATGATCCCGTAGTGTCTGAAAGCTATTGAGTGCTACTACTTGCTTGATTATTACGTACTACTACGCCGATTAGTAATGGATTTAGATCACTAAAATAGTGTTCTAAACGCTCTTACATTAGTTTACGAAGGGAGTATTATTTAAGTCGGAACTCGTCGTGTAGAGAGATAATTTGCAAATTATCAGTTAGCTAAACTCGTCTACATGCATCTTTTGACTCGTTTCCTGTTGTTTTCTGCGCTTGATTTGGAAAAAGAAAAACCACCAGCTAAATACTGCCGGTAAACGCTCTTATATTTCTTTATAAAATGAGTACAAAATTACACCCGTGATACATTCACTCGCTGATATCGGTGCTCCTCCAATCTCTTAAATTGCAAATGTGACCGGCTTAGTTCCTAGTGTCAAGTTGTACTCGGTACTACTATATCTCAAGAAGGAAAAGAATTCAACACATGGCGTCCTTCTCATCAAGCAGCCAAAGGAAAGGACCAGAAAGTCTTTCTTTATTTTTCCTCCTTTTTTTCTTTTCTTATTGTTCTTATTACCATGGAAGGCTAAACAGTTGGGTTCTTGCAACTTGCAAGCATGCATGTTCTGGTATAAGCAAAA
>NC_041380.1:558371649-558373500 GCF_002162155.2 Triticum dicoccoides | reverse complement strand
AAACGCATGCTATTGCGAGAAGGTTTTTCTTCTTCCCACTAAACTTGCAGCTTCCTTTTTTTTTTGCGTCGAACTTGCAGCTTCCTGGAAGCTTCCCACTAAACATGCGTACGCGCAGACCCAGCATGACGCAGTTCCTGTTGAATTCTAACACAATTAATTTGTCATTGTTTCAACAAATCTAAGACAATTAATTTGGAACGGGGCGGTACTACCCTCGCAAAAACAAAACAAAAACGTGTAATTCATTTGTGTACCTCCTCCCAACCCCACAACTATTCACTTGTCTAACTGTATTCCCCTTTCATTTTAGTCATGTGTACATATTCTGAGGATTGATATTTGGTCAGTCGATTTTGTTGGCAGTTGATTCCTACTTTGAGATTTGTGCTCCCTTTTTTTTCATGGTGTTTTTTTTTTGTTGGGCTGATTTTTTGACGGACCACTGGTTTGGGCCAGTCAGTTCCTTGATGGACTGAAGCCCGTTACCCGTGCGGCACAGCCCTCCCCTATCTCCATTTGTTTTTTTTTATTTTTCTGTTTTTATGTGTTTTTGCTTTTGGTTTTTGTTTTTCCTTATTAATTATTTTTTATCTTAGTATTTTTGGTATTTGGATGAGTGTAAATATACACATAAATATTATAAAATATATGCAAAGATTGCACAATTATATAATTATTCTTTGCATGCTACAAAGAAGTACACTTTCAGCACAGAGTTGTATGCAAGTTTTTTTGTTTACTTATTGTATTTTTTATTAAAAGGTAATGCCAATGCAACTAATTGATTTTTCTTATAAAACTTCATTTTTTGATATATATTTTTAGTTACCTAAAACCTTTAAAGTGCACACGCACTATTTCGTAGAAACGGGCGGCCGGCTTACATGTGTGTCTTTTTTGTCAGTGGATATATTTGTTAGCATTAAATACGTGTCTGGGAAACAGATTCACGCACATTTATTTTGGCCTCTTAAATTTTTATAAAGTCATATCTTTTAAACCACACGTCGGAATTCTGATCCGTTTTCACCGTTGGATTCATCGCGACGAGATTTTTGAAACTAGATCCCGCATGGATATGTTTCGATGAAAAAATTTTGATGCCAACTTTGATGCTATATGATGCAACTAAAGTACTGCATTGTGCAACTTTAGTACTACATGATGCAACTTTTTTTAAACCAACTTTGAAGCTACATGATCTAACTTCATATAAGGTTGCAACCTACCAACCATAACAACTTAATGTGCAACTAGTCTACTACTACCCCGACCAACTATCTAGTAGTGGATTGCAAACCTTGTCCCTACTTTGGGCCTCCTTCGACCCGTCCATCGCCGAGCTCCGCACCATGGCTATTGTCCTCCTCCGCAAACTCCCCTCTCCGACGACATCCTCCGACTCTGGCCCCTCCTCTTCCCCGAGAGCCTGACTGCGCTCAAGTCCAACCTCCTCAACGCATTCGACAGTGCCGCAACAGACCTGACGGAGCTTGATGTAATCAGGGGTGTCTTATATTTAGCTACTTTGTGCTCAGTTGGCTTGTTATATAGTCTAGTTGCACATATATTGATGTTTGGTTGGCTTATAATGTAGTCTAGTTGCACACATATTGATGTTTAGTTGGCTTATAATGTAGTCTAGTTGCACACACATTGATGTTTAGTTGACAGGAAGACTAGTTGCACATACATATGCTCAGTTGGCTTGTAATTTAGTCTAGTTGCACACACATTGATATATAGTTGGCTTTTAATGTAGTCTAGTTGCACACACATTGATGTTTAGTTGGCAGAAGGACTAGTTGCACACACATATGCTCAGTTGGCTTGTTATATAGTCTAGTT
>NC_041380.1:558367739-558371334 GCF_002162155.2 Triticum dicoccoides | reverse complement strand
TGCTCAGTTGGCTTGTAATTTAGTCTAGTTGCACACACATTGATATTTAGTTGGCTTTTAATGTAGTCTAGTTGCACACACATTGATGTTTAGTTGGCAGAAGGACTAGTTGCACACACATATGCTCAGTTGGCTTGTAATTTAGTCTAGTTGCACACATACTGATGTTTAGTTGGCAGGACACTAGTTGCACAGACATATGCGCAATTGACGTGGCAATGTAGTCTAGTTGCACACACATTGATGTTTAGTTGGCAGGATTATTGGCACACACATATGCTCAGTTGACGCGGCAATGTAGTCTAGTTGCACACACATTGATGTTTAGTTGGCAGAAGGACTATTGGCATACACATATACTCAGTTGGCGCGGCATGTAGTCTAGTTGTACACATATTGATGTTTAGTTTGCAGGAAGATTAGTTCGTCAAAACATCCCCATGTGGGATCTACTTTTGAAGAGCACGTCGCGAGGGCTTCAACGGTGAAAACGTATCTGAATTTCGACACACGGATTGAAAGTTATGCCTTTTTAAAATTTTAAAATCATAAAATAAATGCAAACAAACACATACACATGCATATGCATGCACAGAAGAAGATACATATGTTGGCATTTAATATGTAACAAAAAAAGGAACTACTAGATGACTATTTTAATTAAAAGGGGAGACAAAAAATTACCTAAAATGACGGGCAGCTTGCTAAGCATCCCAGGCGGACATGCGCCCGCTAGATGCGTCCTTTTAGTTATTATTTTTATTTTCTTTCTTCTTTAAGGATGAATCCGTTTTAGATAAGTTAATCCTACGTACTGATCCTCGCAAAAAAAAAGGTTAATCCTACTGATATTCAGAGTCAAGCTAGGTATGAAGGACGTAAACGCCTTGCCGTACCTTGTTTTCAAAGACGTTAGCAGTATTCCGACCAATGTTTGTACTTCAGTGTAAAATAAAATGTACGTACTTAGCAAATGAAGATAATAAAAATCATTTTCAATCCTTCTTCACAAGTTTTTAAACCCTTCATTTATATATTTTTCTTGCGACAAGGACTCTCCTTTTTCTTTGCGGTTGATAATTGTATACTCAAATAGCAGCAACGCTACGGTCTGAATTACAAAGATCAAGTACCTCCGACAAGTCAGAGTTCAACCACACTACAGTTCTAGTTTCCGTCCTAGCAAATTTAGCCAAGAAGTCAGTAACAGCGTTTTGGCCACGAGCAACATGTGTAACATAAGTTCTACGAAGACTCAATTGATGCTTGATTTCCCGCACTAAAGAGGCAAAAATTGATCTGTCATTATTTTGCTCATTAATCATGTTCACTGCTGCCAGTGAGTCCATCTCCACATGTATAGGAAGTTCCGTTCTCTGGATAGCGATCGATAATCCCTCCATACACGCACAAAGCTCTGATTCCATGGCATTTCTACAAGAGAAAAGCTCTCTGCATGATGAGTAAATGATGTTGCCAGCGCTGTCTCGAAGGATCATGCCCGCACCAGCTCGCCCATCGGCAGTCCATGAGCCATCTGTATTCAGTTTTGTCCAACCTTCTTCAGCTAAAGCCCATCTCAATGTAGTCTCTGAACTTGTTATCCTGTGCGACGAGGTAGTAATATGCTCATAGGATACAACTTGTTTTCCTTTTGCTTGGTCACAATCCGAATTATGCAGCACCGAAAGAGAGTCTAAATAGCTCATTAAGTATCTCCTCGAGGCCTTCACAGGCGGAGGGTCTTTTTTTTTGCGGGAAAACTTTCAATCTATTCATCTTCAATCAAGGTAGTACAACAAACACTAGAAATAGTAAAGATTACATTCAGATCCATAGACCACCTAGCGACGACTACAAGCACTGAAGCGAGCCGAAGGCGCGCCGCTGTCATTGCCCCTCCCTCGCCGGAGCCGGGCAAACCTTATTGTAGTAGACAGTCGGGAAGTCGTCGTGCTAAGGCCCCATAGAACCAACGCACCAGAACAGCAACCGCCGCGGATGAAGAGTGTAGATCAGAAGGAACCAACCTGAAGACACGTGAACGAAAACAAACGACGAACAGATCCGAGCAAATCCACCAAAGACAGATCCGTCGGAGACACACCTCCACACGCCCACCTATGATGCTCGACGCATCACCGGAACGGGGGCTATGCGGGGAGACCTTTATTCCATCTTCAGGGAGCCGCCACCGTCTCGTCTTCCTGAGCAGGACACAAACCCTAACAAAGCTCGAAAAAAGATCTAAAAATAGAGCCCTCCCACCGGCAAGGGCTGAGATCCACTCCGCCTCCGTGGCCCTAAGGCCACCGGAGACGGGACGGATCGGCGCCGGCGCCGGCGGGAGGCGGAGAACCCTAGCTTTTTGGGCGGTGGCGGCCGGCTAGGTCACGTACGTAGCCTGCTGCATATTGTTGTCTGGGCGGAGGGTCTTTGTGATGAATGATTCCATTCCGATTATCCCATTCCCTCCATAGAGTCATCGGCAACATACATCTCCTGACCTCAGACAGCGGGGCAAGAGCATCAAGTAACCATTCAGTACCACCGTTGCATATTTCCTTTATCCTTGGCGGATTCTAGCTCATGGACATACATCGCCAGAGTTGCACGACAAGGGGGCAACAACACAATCGCCGGAGCCGGGCAAACCTTATTGTAGTAGACAGTCGGAAAGTCGTCGTGCTAAGGCCCCATAGAACCAACGCACCAGAACAGCAACCGCCTCGGATGAAGAGTGTAGATCAGAAGGAACCAACCTGAAGACACGTGAACGAAAACAAACGACGAACAGATCCGAGCAAATCCACCAAAGACAGATCCGCCGGAGACACACCTCCACACGCCCACCTATGATGCTCGACGCATCACCGGAACGGGGGCTAGGCGGGGAGACCTTTATTCCATCTTCAGGGAGCCGCCACCGTCTCGTCTTCCTGAGCAGGACACAAACCCTAACAAAGCTCGAAAAAAGATCTAAAAATAGAGCCCTCCCACCGGCAAGGGCTGAGATCCACTCCGCCTCCGTGGCCCTAAGGCCACCGGAGACGGGACGGATCGGCGCCGGCGCCGGCGGGAGGCGGAGAACCCTAGCTTTTTGGGCGGTGGCGGCCGGCTAGGTCACGTACGTAGCCTGCTGCATATTGTTGTCTGGGCGGAGGGTCTTTGTGATGAATGATTCCATTCCGATTATCCCATTCCCTCCATAGAGTCATCGGCAACATACATCTCCTGACCTCAGACAGCGGGGCAAGAGCATCAAGTAACCATTCAGTACCACCGTTGCATATTTCCTTTATCCTTGGCGGATTCTAGCTCATGGACATACATCGCCAGAGTTGCACGACAAGGGGGCAACAACACAATGCATGAAAGGTGTCTTCCATCTCTCTCCCACACACAGGACAAGTTCCTGATATATTTTTCTTGCATCCCAACTATAATAAAAATTATGTCAAGGTGAGAGCGCCGTCTAATCAGTCACGATGGACGAACTCAAAGAGGATCGAAACCCGAAAGACCAACTCGAAGAGTGCCAGAATTCTCCTCCTCGCCCCGCGCCGTTGGAGCAGCAGACAAAAGGGAGGCGAAT
>NC_041380.1:558354702-558367672 GCF_002162155.2 Triticum dicoccoides | reverse complement strand
GGGGGGCGCAGAAAGATAGTTTTTTCTTTTATACCCTTGACAACAAGCTTGTGCATCAACGTGATTCAGTAATATAGCTTAGCTTCTACTAATGTTGTTGGTCTCTGCTGGTCTTCACCGCCTGCGCGTCCTTGTCAATCTCAAGCATCCAAAGAACCCCCACAAAGTCTTTTTTCACTTGGTTGCGGAAAGCCTCTTTTTATTCTTCCCAAAACTTGCAACTTCCACCAAGCTTCGCCCTCTCCGAACACGTACACGCGGGTGCCCAGCATGACATGGTCCCTGTTAAATCCTAGTACGACCCACGCAGAAATAGAAAAACTCTCTTGAGTATGGTACACCTACAGTCTCCGCCCTTTCAAAACCTCTTGATTATGATAGGTCTCATTTGAAATACTAAGGGTCTTGGCCAACCTAAAAAATTTCAATGCCTTTGCAATACTATTTCTAAAGCTAGTCCTGACTTTATTGGGTGTCATCATTCATCAAGAAACAAAAGGAGAGTTGATTTCTGAGGGTTTCCTCGAGTCACTCTATTCTTTGTAGATTTCTACATTTCCAACATCAAAACTATTGAAATTTAACGATTCGGAACCAACTGAATAGACAGGGATCAAACTAAACATAGGCAGCTATTAAGGGGCTCCTTGACTAAACCCGATTCCAACATTCCAGGTTGCAAGATCTTTACTGATGCTGCATGTAAAAACCGCCTCGGAACCAACTCTGCAGGTCCCAATACAACAAGGGCTTGGAGTTCCTCTCGAGCTTGATGATGGTGGCTCCAGAAGACCAGAACTGATCTTCTGATCTCTCAGGCCACAATGAAAATGCAGGTTCCCCTCTACACTCTACAGGCTGAGGCAATGGCTCTCCTCTTCGCAGCAAAAATTGCCAGCAGCCAACATGGACATTAGATCCAACCCTGATCAATTGAAGATCGGATGTCATCTATAGCTGTTTTCTTTTCAAATCCTCGATGATTCCAGAGATTTGAATGGGGTAGCTCACAGCTGCGCCCAGCATAATATGAAGCTGAATTTGAACAGCAACCCTACCTTCAACTGGTGTAATTCAGCTCATAGTGGCTTCTCAATGTCCTATACTTCCAAAGCTGGAGTAGGAAACTTCCATGTAAAGGATTTCTAAATCCTATCTGTAAACTGTGTTCAAATGTAATATAGGACGCCTCCCGCTACAAGTGGTTCTGGCCGGTCTCTCACACTCAGCAAAACACTCCAAAAAAGTTGCAATCACAGCAATTCCATCGCATAAAAAGTACAGCACAATGAGCAGAACCCAAAGAACAGAAGAAAAAAGGGGAGAAGCAAACATATCTATAGGCCAATACTCTACTTCCTGTAAGATCATACAGTCATGAAGCCATAATTCTGCAGACTGCTCCAGGTATACAAGTGCATCGCGAAACACTGATCAAACTAGCAATATAATCCAGCAGCTATCTAGACAAGTAACAAAGCATCACCAGCACACAGCAAGCATTTCAGCCCAGAAATTATGAATGAAAACCCAAAACATGCAAACAATCAATATCTAAAATATGGCAGTCAAAAAGATCAGCAACAAATGTCACAAACCACATTGCCATGAACAGCTGAAATAACTTGCTCACGAGCAGCTATATGCTCAAAACTGTCAGGTCAGGGATAGGAGAAAACGCACTCCATGGATTATATTTTCAATCACGACAATTTCATCACATAAACAGCTGCTGATGGCACATCAACGACAGAATGCAAGGAACAGAACAATGGCTAGTGAAGTGGTAACAGGACTTAGATAGGAGGAAAACATGCCAATGGATTTATCCCCAGCAATAAACAGATGGTTTCTCATATTCAGATTTCAGCAAGCATTCCACTATTTCCAATCACCGCAATTTTATCACATAAAAAGCTGCTGACGGCACAACAATCAGAGAACACAAGGAACAGAATGGATCATTCTGCTTCGCCTCCCCCTAAGGCGGAGTTGCCACTGATTATCATCGTCCCAATACTGGTAAATTCTGTAACCGTCCTTTCCTCTTACTAGTCTATGTTTACGCCAACTTGTGCTAGAGGCATTTAACATAGCAGTTGTGGATAACACGAGTGATCAACCAATATGCCAATACTCACCATGTCCTCTACTGTATTTCCAATCACAGCAATTTCACATAAACGCTGCCAAGTGCACAACAATCCCAGAATGCAGAACAATAACCAATGAAGTGATAAGAACAGAAATTAGATGCAGCAGCATAATAGCAGCAACAGGTGGCTAGCGTAGTCTTCACATATTATTACCATGGCAAGACAAAGTGCATAAACGACAAGGGCTGATTATCAATTTATCATCATCCCAATACTGGTAAATTCAGTAACTGTCCTTCCCTGTTACTAGTCTATGTTTACGCCTACTTGTGTTAGAGGCATTCAACATAGCAGTTGCGAGTAACACAAGTGATCAACCAATAGCCAGGTTTTCACACTCAGCATGTGCTCTACTGTATTTCCAATCACAACAATTTCAATAGACCGCACAACGATCCCAGAATGCAGAATGCAGAACAATAACCAATGAAGTAATAAGAAGAGAAATTAGATGCAGCAGCATAATAGCAGCAACAGGTGGCTCACGTAGTCTTCACATATTATTACCATGGCAAGGCAAAGTGCGTAAACATAAGGGCTCGCGATATAAGTGCCCAACTCTGCAGATTCATCAGGCTACTAACCAGCAGAACGTAAATCCATAACACTAGCAGTCCAGTAATAACAGCGCGCGCCACCGACAGAAAAGGATTATCCAGTCTCGTATGAGCCATACATAGCAGCAGAGCAAAAACTTCCGGCGCCTCGTTTCAGAGCACCAGATTACCTCTTGAGGTTGAGGAGAACCACAGCGATGGCTGCAGTGGCTGCGGCTCCAGCGGCTGCGGCGGCGGCCACCTTCCCGTGAGGCGCCGCCAGGCCTTCCTTGGCCGAGGGAGCGGCAGCAGCCTCCTCCTCCGCCCCCTCCTTGTCTGCGGCAGCGGCGGCGGCGGAGGCCTTGAGGGCCTTGATCTCCTCCTCGAGGGCGAGCTTCTCCTGGTGCGCGGTGGCCAGGTCCCCGCCGGCGCCGCCCGGGCCGTCGGCGTCGCGGTCGGAGCTGTCGAGGAGGCCCTGGAGGCGCTTGACCTCGGCGCGGAGCCCCGCGGCCTCGCCCTCGGCCTTGGCGGCGGCGCGGTCGGCGGCGGCGATGTCCTCGCGGGCCCCGGTCACGAGCGCCTCGAGGCGGGCGGCCTCCGCGGAGAGGAAGCCGTTCTCGTGGAGCACCTCGGCCAGCTTCTCCTCCAGGTCGCGCTTGGCCGCGCGGAGCGCGTCCATCTCCTCCGGGTCGTAGGCCTTGGGGTGGCCCCCCTCGCCGTTGGTGAGCGCCGGGCCGAAGCCGAAGCCGAAGTCCGCCGCGGCCGCCGTCGGGGACGCGAACGTCTCCTCGCCGTTCTCCATCTCGTCCGCCGAAACCCTCGCCGCTTCCTCTCTCTCTCTCTCTCTCTGTCTCTCTGTCTCTAGGTCGCGCCGCGTGTGCCGTGCGCTGGATGCGAGGGTGGAGAGGAGTTCGAGAGGGAGGGCCGCCCCGGCGCATATATCCTGGGCCGGAAATGCGATCCCCCGATGCTCCCATCGGACGGTCGGGAACCACCCTCCCAGATCGGACGGCTGACGGGGTGCGGCGCGGTGAAAAGCCAGGGTTGCGTCGCGCCCATCCACGGGGGAAAAGCAGAGGAGGACGGCTCGGCTGGATTCCATCTCCCCACTCGGCCACCCCCCACCCCACCCCACCGCCGCGGGATCCACTGCGCTGCGGCGAGGACGACGGCGAGGCGATCCCGGCCCTGTGCACCAGGGGCGTGATGGTAAGATCCGCGGCTCGCTTCCTGTAATTCGTTGGCTGTGTCGCGATCTCGACCTGTAGCGCGCGCTTAAATCTTAGGGTTCTTAGGTGTTTTCGGCGATCTGTGTGTTGTTGACTGGTTTGTGTGGGATCGTACGCTGCGTCTTCCCGTGTTGACGTGGTGCGGTTGCTTCGATCTCGCGGCCGGTGACTGAGGTCTCGGGCAGATTCAGCTGATGCTGGTTTTGGTAGGCCGAGAAAGCCTCTGTAGTACGTATGCTCAATCCTCGCAGTATAGGCAGAGCGGTGGATATTTCTGAGCTAATGTGATTTTGCTTGCTACTTCGATTAGGAAGCGAGTAAGGGGATCAGACCAGGGTTTGTCTGCGTGCTAATTTTGGCGTCGAGTTATCCTTAGGGGCCATACTTGATTGCTTGTTGCCGTGTATTTTTGTCAAGCGAGTGAAGAGGCGGCAAATTGACGGTTACAGCACCACCTGGAATTGCTTTATGTTTCTGGAATCCAATTGGCTGGCCCTCCTGTGATTTTGCTTGCTACTTCAAATAGGAAGTGAGTGAGGAGCAGACACGGGTTTGTCGGCGTGCTAATTTTGGCGTTGAGTTATCCTTTGGGGGCCATACTTGTTTGCTCGTTGGCGTGTATTTTTGTCAAGCGAGTGAAGGTGCGGCAAATTGATGGTAACAGCACCACCTGGAATTGGTTTGTGTTCCTGGAACCCAATTGGCTGGCCTAAAAGCGCATTGCAGCATCTTAGTCTGGCAGTGTTATTTGTGCCACCAGTGGCACTTCATCTGATGATACGCGCGGATTTCTTCATAGGAATGAGCTCTTCAATTTACTGTTTTTGGACGAAGTATATATACTGTTGAAATTTGCATGCAAGCTTAATCCCATGTGGAATCTAGACCAGCTGGGTGCATTGATATGTTTTAATTGTGGTACTGTTATATTGGTCTAATACATACCATCTATTTGAAACCGATATTTTTCTTGGTAGGCTGACCATGACCCAGAGTTGGAGGCCATCAGGCAGAGGCGAATGCAAGAGCTAATGGGACAGCGTGGTGGTGCGGTAAGTTACTTAAGTGCATGGTGAAAGTTGAATCTGTACTGAAAAAAAGTGCATTTTCTTGATTGACTGACTGGAATGTAATGATTAACTTCATAATTATAGGCAAGCCCACAAAATGCAGGGCAACAAAAGGCTCAGGAAGATGCAAAGCTGTATGGTCTTATTATCCACCATATTCCCATGATTATCTTATCCTCCATCTTACGCTATGTCATGTGAAGCTTTAGGAGACACTGAGCTGACTTTGTATCTCAAACTCAACCAGGGAAGCTGAGGAACGCCGGCAGATGATGCTTGCTCAGATACTGTCTTCTGAAGCTAGAGAAAGAAGTAAGTTCTCTGTTAATGCCATTTCTGTTGTGTATGATGGTTGTTTTTTTATTTACAGCCAAATAATTCGAGCCAGAGTACTTGCTTTTCTTAACAACTGAGAGGTTCAATTACTTAACAGTCGTCTACCACTAAGCAATATGGAAAACGTTTAGGTGTTTCAGAAAATTTCCTGCGGTTCTTCAAGTAGTTTTCTTTTAGGGAGTAAATATTCTAATTAGAGATGACGCCAGGCTGGGAAATAACCATGAGTCTGCTCTTTGAAGTGGCATAATTTAAGCGGAAAATGTAATTTAATACATCTGTACTCTGTAAAATTGGCAGTCTCCCGCATAGCTTTGGTCAAGCCTGATAAAGCAAGAGGAGTGGAGGATGTTCTGCTGAGAGCTGCACAAACTGGTGGAATATCTGAAAAGGTAATACCATAATAGATATGTGGCACATTTCTTTCGTATGTCAACATATTTGGTAGAACTTGCTTGTAACAACATTGCATTTGCTTGTCTGCAGGTGTCTGAAGAAAGGCTTATCTCACTTCTGGAGCAAATCAACACCCACACAAGCAAACAAACCAAAGTGACGGTGCGTACATCAGTACTTGTTGTGCCTTGTATCAATTCTTAACATAAGACATATAGTTGCATAAAGAGAGTTCATTACATTCAAGAAAATCTACTTTGCTTGCACAGTAGTGGGTTTAGGCTTAAGCTTCATTAGAATTCCATATCGTGTGAGGTGCAAAGTTCTCTTCATCTGAAAACTATCCAACTAAAACGCAGTCAGCTTTATCCCCCTTTGCCGTCCATGCTAACTCTAGTATGTTCAACAGATTCAGAGGCGTCGCTTTGACGACGATGACTAGTTGGTAAGCTTGATGTACTAGCGAATGGGTGCAGCGGCGTCTGTTGCTTGATTCAACAACCGTCAAAACCTGACAAACTATTTGATTGGTCTTGGGTTGTATATGATCTGGATATTATTTGGTGGGGTTTTTCATTGATAACTGTTGGATGCGTCACTTCTACCCCTGAAACTCTTTGCGAAACCTTTGAGTTGTTGTGGTCGATTTATCAAGTTCTATCAGATAATGTTAGTCTGTATGAGTTCCTCCGGTGCAATGTGATGTCTGTCTCAGCTTGCTCCTGAGTTATTCATGTGCAATGTGATGTCTGCCTCAGCTTGCTCCTAAGTTCTTCATGTCCAACGTGATGTCTGCGACTCAGTGATTACACGGCCCTCCCTACTACACCTGTGCAATGTGATGCCTACTTCGGCTTGCTACTACACTAAGTGGATTGCATGATTTTCCGTCAGTGACAACGTGAGATATCGTTGATGTAGTTTTCCGACTGCATCACTCCTGTTTATGCGTATGTATCCACATGCCCTATATTGGCCTTGTAGTGTTTAATTGAAGGTATGATGTAAGGAAAATAAGTGCAATCCAAGAATAACAGAACAGACAGGTAAAGCAAAATATTCTGTATCGGGTTTTTCATGTGCATTTCACCCCAACGTCCTTCGTGCCGCAGCAGCTTGGAACCAGATTTGAATCCAAGCACACACTAGTTGCAAACTGCCCAAGGTTTTGGTATCCGGAGAATTTGAAACCAAAAACACTGATTGCAATGCTAGCACAATTCTTGCGATATGATAACATCGTCAGAACGCACGCCAGCATCTAACTATAGAGCACCGCCGGAGCCTGGAAATTAAGCACAGCCGATTGAACAAGACTGGGTTCTGCGCCTAATGCAGAAGCAGAACCTACCGGTGTAGGATCAGGAATCTGGAAACACAAATTACATTGCTACGATATATGAAATCACAGACATGGCATGGACTAGCTCAAGAACCTACTGGTAAAATCAACTCCCTGATGCATAATTATTTCTCAATCTCGGTTTGCACCACTGAATTCAGTTCTTACAACTACCAAATTCCAAGAAATTCAGTAGTAGCACTGGTTGCAGATAACCAGAGTTCAGCAACCAAAATACAAATGGCCAGACAAGATCACTAATACAGATAGGACCACAACTTCAGTTCTAGATAGATTTCAGTTTGCCAAAGCAGCAACTTCAGCTCTTACAACCAACGGGCCAACAAAGCGTTGGCAATCACCCAGCACAGGTACTACTACCACCACCACTACTTGCAGATAGATAGATAAGCAGAGTCAAGAGTACAGATGCAGATGCAGAAACCAACTGCACGCCGTCAGTCTAGGAGGATGTGAACTTGGTGACGGCCTTGGTGCCCTCGGAGACGGCGTGCTTGGCGAGCTCCCCGGGGAGGACGAGGCGGACGGAGGTCTGGATCTCCCTGGAGGTGATGGTGGGCTTCTTGTTGTAGCGGGCGAGCTTGGCCGACTCCCCGGCGAGCTTCTCGAAGATGTCGTTGATGAAGGAGTTCATGATGGACATGGCCTTGGAGGAGATGCCGATGTCCGGGTGCACCTGCTTCAGCACCTTGAAGATGTAGATCTTGTACGTCTCCACGCCCTTCTTCGCCTTGCTGCCCTTCTTCCTGCCCCGGGTCTTCCCCTCGCCGCCGGCCTCCTTGGACGCCGTCTTGCCCGCCGGCAGCCGCTTCTCGGCCTTGGGCTTCTTCCCCGCGGGGGTCTTCTCCGCCGCCTTCTCCACCTTGTTCTCGGCCGCCGGCTTCTTGTCTGCCTTGGGGGCCATGGCTGCCGCTTCGGGTGGGGTTGGGAGCTTCGGTGGTGGGTTGTGTGAGTTTGCTGGAGGGGAAAGGTGGGGACTGAGATGGTGTGGGGAATGGAGCGGGGTGGGTGCTGGGTTTTATAGGGGAGGAGAGGTGGGCGCTGATTGGTGGAGGGGTGAGTGCCTCGGATCGATGACGTGGACACACTCCCCAACTGCAAAGCGACCATTCTTCCTAGAACCAGATCATGCCCTCTGGATGGGCCGGGCTTGACAAAGCCCGAAGCAAGAATCCCAAACCCGTATCCGGCCTGAACAGTACACTTCTTATTTTTGCCTAAAAAAGTACACTTCTTATTTAAAGTATTATTACTTTCAGTTTATTTAAATATAGTACAATACCGATTCTTAAATTAAATCAATTATTTAAAACTCATTCGGCCTTTGTTCGGGCTTCGGACGAAAAAGTCGAGCCCATGCCTAGACCGGATGTCGAGCTTTCGGGTCAGGCTCGTCGGGTCGGGCTGCTCATGAATAGGCCTACTGAAAACGGACCGGATGCAAATTGAATAGTGTTCTTCCACGTGGGTGCCGGTCCGCAAGGTCTACAACAATTCTTGAACCTTTGGTCTGTCGTCAGGAACATACAACTAAATAGTGCTATTCCGGATGTTTTCTCATGGAGGTGGAGTTCGACTGGACAATACTCGGCGCAATCTACCTACAAAATGCTATGCTAGGGCATGATTCCTTTGCCCACTGCTCACTATATTTGGAAAAGCTTGGTGCCGCTTAAATGCAAAATCTTCATTTGACTTGCTATTCAATACCGAGTTTGGACCTCCGACCATCGATTCCGGCATGGGCTACAAAATGCTACCTCCAATTGCTTCACTTGCTGCCAGGAAGAGGATACTCTCGACCACATACATATGCAATGTGTTTATACACGACAGGCGTGGCAAGCATATTTCACTGCTTTAGTTGTCCATGTCGGCATCCTCAAAGTGGAGGACAACCTGGAGGAGTGGTGGCATCGTGCGGGCCAAGCTTTGCTGAAACCAATCAGAAAGAGTTTTGATTCACTAGTTATTCTTATCGCTTGGAGCTTGTGGAAGCAAAGAAAGAGCGAGGATGTTTGGAAATGTGACGCAGCAACATAATATCCCTCAATTTGTAAACCACATTCTTGATGAGGTTCGGGCTTGGAGATCGGCAGGAGCTAGGTGTTTTTTGAAATCTTTATGAGACAGTAGCCTATAATATTCTAGTGGGTGCGGATGATTGCGGGTAGCTTAGCTTGTTTTGCTTCCGACATTTCTTGTAACGTATTCTCTGCATTCTATAAAATTATGGTACGTAATTTATGAACTCTTGAAAAATAGTCTTCTTCCCATTAACGTTTTCATAAAAATAGATACAAATGCGAATATGAATGTTATATGATACAAATACGGAGCAGGTGCTACTTGAATATGGACATATATCGGATGTTTGCTCGATTCGGAACGGATACGCATAATAGCAACATATTTGTTAAAGAGAATAAGTTATTAGCTACGTGACACGAAATAATGAACTTGCGACATACAAAATAAGTCAATGAAAGACGGGTTTATAAAAATACCACTATAATGCATAATAATTTCTAGTTCATCAGTCGTCGGTTTAAGCGTGGCTTCAGCTTCTTCTGCTCTCTTCAATAGAGCCGTTTTTTCGGTCTTCCAGCCGTTTTTGTCAGTGTTCAAGTTTTTTTTAAGTTGTTCAATATTCTTTAAAGCAACCTTCACTTCTGATTTGTCCTTGGATGTCTCAGATTGTTGAGTTTTAATGTTGGCCTTCAGATCATTGAGATGCGAGTCCTTCTCAGTCAGTTCAGCCTGTGATATAAGCAAACATGGAAAGATATTATGAGTATGATTAGTGTTGAAGTCACAAGCACAATACAAGTATTATCCTTGGCACTTGGGGGCTAATGCATATTGCTTTTTTAAGACAATTTTTTAAAGTCCCAAGCACAATACAAGTATTATCCTTGGCACTTGAGGGCTAATGCCTATTGCTCTTTTGAAATATGAATTTATCTGATGACTTGGGTGAAATGATCCGGTTTATCAAGATTATTGAAATGATGAGTTATCAATAATGTAAGTCCCGTTTTAACTTGACAAGTTTAAATCGGCCCTTGGGGACTACACATGCAAAGTTGAATCCTGATATTTAAAGTCTCGGCTTAACATGATGATTAAACCGGCCCTTGGGGTCTACTAGTGAGGAAGTTCTTCTACTTTGCGACAATTTGAAAAGTATACAGAATGTTCAATCCTATCATACTCTATAGACTTGGCGGGCTGATAGACATATGATTATGAAGTGAATAAGTGATTGGATTACCTCATAGCGTTCCTTCATCAAATTAATTAAACCGGCTTCAAAATCACAACTAGTGTACAGACGGTTCAAATAACCAGAGTGGATGTCCTGGGCACTGAATTGGGCGTAGCGCTCTAAGTCTACCTTCCACTTGCCTTTATCTTCAGCGGAAATTTCTTCTTTGGCGCTGTGCTTAGATAAGACAGTGGGGTTACCCGGTGCTGTGTAACCAAACCCAGTGACGACGACGTCGCCAGTCTTCTCTTCAGCAGGCTTAGCTGGGCTTGGCAGCTTAGAGATGGCCGGCTCGACATCTAGGTGATCTATGGAGGCTTCATGGTCTTCTGGTGGCGGGTCATCAATGGTAGCTTCTGCAATTGGATAAGAGGACTCTGGTTGTTATTCCGGCTCAGACGGGTTGGAGTCGTCGACCGGTTTATTCGATTTTGCCTTTTTGCTGGGTTTGGCCTGGCCCCTGAAAATAAGAAGCACAAAGAGGTCAGCATATTGATCAGGCACGAAGTTTTGAATAATTACATATACCCTTACCTAGGCACAGTCTTGAAAGCTGGATTTGGGTTCCCGTTGAGTCGCCAGAGGAAGAGTGAGATATTCCCTGATAATTTGAATCAGACGGGTTAAGAGGTTGACGAACAAGACCCGCCTTGGGGTAATCTAAGTCAAAAAGGTTTTAGACCTCCTGTCGACGTTTGCGAGGTGCTGGGGTGTTCGGTAAGCCGGAGGATAAAACTCCACCGCCACTGTTTTGGGTTGTACGACGAGCTCATGTTGTTGCTTCTTTAAAAGAAAGTTGGGATCCAAGTGAGCTAAAGGGTGAGAAAATCTTACTTCCCGGCTTGCTTGTCGGGTTTTCTGTGTTGGCAGAGGTTCTGAGCCGGAGGAAAGACTAATTACCCCTGCGTCATCTACACGGCTGGCATCTGCCTCATCCTGATAATAGTCATTGTCAATAAGATGTACAAAAAACGAGCCAAGAGAGTCAAGTTCTACCTCCGACTCATCATCATCACTGTCATCATCCGAGTTTAACCCGGCGGGCTCGATGGTTTTCTTCTTAGCAGGCCTCTTGGTGACCTTGGTCTTGGTAGAGCCGGTTTGGCCGGTTTCTCTTGCGGTTTCTTCTTCCAAAATGAAGAGTTGGCCTGTTAAAATCAAAAGATCATAAGTAGGCAGCATTAATGCAAATGTGATTAAATGGAAGGTGTGCAACACTTACAGTTGGCGGCTTGTTGAGGGAGTAGAATGGACTAAGTCCTGTTTTACTGCAATCTGACAAAGATTCGTTCAGCAATGCCTTGGTGGCTTCTGTAATTTCTATGTCAGATAGTTGAATGTTGAATTGGCGTTGGGGGTCTTTTAAATCGCCAGTGTATTCGCACATTAAGCCGGGGCAACGGCTTAATGGCAAGATGCTCCAGGACACCCAGCACCGAACAAAGTCGATGCCGGTCAGGCCATTAGCCATGAAGGCTCTGAGCTTTGAGAAAGCTAGTGCATATTTGGCCCGCTCCTTCACGTTGATTCGTGGGGGAAGTGGATGTGTGTTGCTAAGCCGGTGGTCGCGGTAACCTGGCATAGGGTTTTCGTCTGCTGGAGATGTGTCTTGATAGTAGAACCGAGTTTGGTTCCAATCTTTGGGATGACTCGGCGGCTTGACGTAGGGAAAGCTGGCTTCTTTTCTCTTCTGAATTGAAACCCCACTGAGTTCCAAGCTGGGCCCGTCAGTAAACTCTGTCTGACGATTTAAGTAGTAAAATTCTCTGAATAATTCAACTGTGGGCTCCTCTTGAAGATAAGCTTCACAGAATACTTGGAAGTTGCAAATATTGGACACAGAATTGGGCCCAATATCTTGAGGGTGAAGTTGGAAAAAATGAAGTACGTCGCGGAAAAACTTTGAGCCGGGTGGGCTGAACCCCCGAATCATGTGGTCAGTGAAAACAATCACTTCTCCGTCCTTGGGCTTAGGTGGATTTTCTTTGCCAAAGCTAGATGTGGATGTCGAAGAAGAAATTCAAGATGCATTATGAAAAAAATATGATGTCCTGTTTTAAAAAAAGATGATTAAATCAAAGCCAGGCACATTCATATCCAAGTAGAGGGAAATGGTTTTACAACCTTGATAAGATCAGATAACACACAGTTCTCTCCTTTGATAAAAGGACCCTGCAAAAACCAAAAGGGCAGCAGCGTGGTGAGAAGTCAAGTCAAGCGTTTGCGTGGGAGCGAAATGCTGAAGGGACATGAACCTCTGATGTTCGTCGATAATACCCTTCTATATTTGGTCTTGATGTTTGGACGTGGTGATTAGCATTATTTATAAAGTTTTGCAAAAGCCTGTTTCAAGAATGGGTGTATATAAATGTCTTCTCAAACGAGATTAACATATTTGCTTGAAACCAATACCCAAGCAAATATTTTCAGACGCCTCATCAAACTTCACAAAACACTTTGAGTAGTAGTACTACATAAACTATTTTGATGGGTTTTGATGAGATGAACAATGACATACATAACCTCCAAAGATGAACACTTGGCTTGGCCATGAAAGGTGAGTAAATAGTAAACTCGCCATTGTCAAACACTTCATACATTGTACCCCGAAGAGAA
>NC_041380.1:558341049-558354116 GCF_002162155.2 Triticum dicoccoides | reverse complement strand
GTGCATGTAGCTCCCGCTTGCGCAGGGTCTGGGGAAGGGTCCGACCACTTTGGGTCTATTGTACGCAGCCTTTCCCTACATTTCTGTAAGAGGCTGTTTCCAGGACTTGAACCCGTGACCTCATGGTCACAAGGCAGCAGCTTTACCACTGCGCCAAGGCTCCCCTTCAAGAGAAAAACTCGATTGAAGAACTAAAATTGTGAAGCCAAATAATTTAAGCCAGGGTACTTGCTTTTCTTAACAAGTGACAAGTTAGATCACTTAACAGTATATCACTAAACAATATGGAAACCTTCAGGTGACAAAAAAAGTTCAGGTGGTTCTGCAAGTAGTTTACTTTTAGGGAGTAAACCAGAAACGCGTAATGGAGCTCGAGCTTCACGGAGCCCTCTATTTGAAAACTTAAAAAATCAATTTTGTAATTTTCAAAAAAATTCAAAAAAAATACACATATACATATGGATGTGTACTAGTTGTCTGCGAAGTTCGCGATGAAATACCTTTTTATGCGAGCTACACAAAAATGAAAAAATCACATGTTTCTAGCACATGTACTATCCACTATAAAATCAATGATTATTACTTTTTGTACAGGCCACATAAAAACGTATCTCGTGAGAAATTTCACACACATCTAGTATACATCTATAAGTACTTGTGTATTTATTTCAGATATTTTTGAAACTTAAAAAGTTGATTTTTTAATGTTTGAAAAAAAAGGGCTCCCTGGAACCCGAGAGCAAAAAAATCTACTCTCGGAGTAAATGTTCTAATTAAAGATGATGCCAGGCTAGGAAATAACCATGAGTCTCCTTTTTAAGTGGCATAATTTACACAGAAAATGCGAATTGATACTACATCTGTACCCTGCAAAATTGGCAGTCTCCCGCATAGCTTTGGTCAAGCCTGATAAAGCAAGAGGAGTGGAGGATGTTCTGCTGAGAGCTGCACAAACTGGTGGAATGTCTGAAAAGGTAATACCGTAATAGATACGTGCCACATTTCTCTCTCCTATGTCAAATATTCGGTAGAACTTACTTGTAAAAATATTGCATTTGCTGGTCTGTAGGTGTCTGAAGAAAGGCTTATCTCACTTCTGAAGCAAATCAACACCCACACAGGCAAACAAACCAAAATGCCGGTAGAGTCACTGCACATAAGGAAATTTACTTTGCTTCCAGTAGTGGGTTTAGGCTAGCTTCATTAAAACCCGATATGATCTGAGGTGCAAAGTTCTCTGCATTTGTGATTCTTACAGTGCAACAAATGGCTAGGCATCTGCAAAATATCCACCAAAAGTGCAGTCAGCTTTATCCCCCTTTGCCTTTCATGCTAACTCTAGTATGTTTAACAGAATCAGAAGCGTCACAACGTCCTTGGCGACAATGACTAGTTGGTAAGCTTGCTGTGCGAGCAAGGACGGGGCGTCGACCCGTTGGCTGGGCAGCTGAGGTTGCTGCCAGCCCACCCGAGTTCGAGTCCCGGTGACGCGCGGTGCTCACGACTTTTCTCTCCTATAAAGAAAAGCCAACAAGGATTAGCCCTTGGGTTGGTCTCATAATTTTTTTTAAGCTTGCTGTGCGAGCGAATGGGTGCAGCGGCGTTTGGTGCTTGATTCAACAATTACCAAAACCTGACAAACTATTTGATTGGTCTTAGGTTGTATATGATGTGTATATTATTCGGGGGGTTTATTGATAAGAGTTCATGTGTAGCTTCTACCCCTGAAACTCTCTGCAACACCATCCAATTGTTGTGGCCGATTTATCAAAGCCTGTCATCAGATAATTGTATTAATATGTACGAGTTCTTCTTGTGATGTCTGCCACCCAGTGGTTTACATGATTCTCCCTACTACACCCTGTCTGTCCAGTTCCTTCATCTGCATCCCTCGCTTGTATTTGGACTTCTTAATCGAAGCTTAAGGAGTAGATATGAACAAGACTAGGCTCTGGACCTAATGCAGAAATAGAACATAATGGAGGATCAAGAATCTGCAAACAGACTTGCATTGTTACGAAATGAAAGCACAAACTTGCCAGAGGTTGGTTAAGAAATGCATCACTATTTCTGAATCTCGGTTTGCACCACAGAATTCAGTTCTTACTACCAACGAGGCGACAGCAAGCATTCACCGTTTCCCATGAAATTCAGCAAAGGTACTACTTGAAACAGTAACATTCAGATAGATTAGCAACTTCAGTTCTGACAACCAACTAGCCAACGAAGCGTTGGCACACAGACGACCACTCCTACCACTACTTGCAGATACATAAGCAGAGTCAGCGACTAACAGCAGCCAACTACATCTGTCACAACAAGCGGCGCGCCGTCAGTCTAGGAGGATGTGAACTTGGTGACGGCCTTGGTGCCCTCGGAGACGGCGTGCTTGGCGAGCTCGCCGGGGAGGACGAGGCGGACGGAGGTCTGGATCTCCCTAGAGGTGATGGTGGGCTTCTTGTTGTACCTCGCGAGCTTGGCCGACTCGCCGGCGAGCTTCTCGAAGATGTCGTTGATGAAGGAGTTCATGATGGACATGGCCTTGGAGGAGATGCCGATGTCCGGGTGCACCTGCTTCAGCACCTTGAAGATGTAGATCTTGTACGTCTCCACGCCCTTCTTCGCCTTGCTGCCCTTCTTCCTGCCCCGGGTCTTCCCCTCGCCGCCGGCCTCCTTGGACGCCGTCTTGCCTGCCGGCAGCCGCTTCTCGGCCTTGGGCTTCTTCCCCGCGGGGGTCTTCTCCGCCGCCTTCTCCACCTTGTTCTCGGCCGCCGGCTTCTTGTCTGCCTTTGGGGCCATGGCTGCCGCTGGAGCTTCTCGGAGGTGAGAGTGAGGGAGAGGTGTTTCGCTCGGAGGTGGGGAATTGCAGATGTGAAATGAGGCTGGGGGCGGCGAGATTATATGGTGGGGAGGAGGTGCGCCCTGATTGGTGGAGAGGCCGGTGCCACGGATCGATACGGTGAAGTGATATCGACCGTTCGATGCTGCTCGGGATGGACGGGCCGGATGCGCTAAGGCGCGGATCGATGACGTGGGCGAAATGGTGGGCAGCTGGAAATTCTCCGTGGCTGGCGAGAATTCTGTGGTTCTCCGGGTACTGCACTTGGGTCCTACTTGATCACTATCGGATCGTAGGCCATCAGCCATGTGTGTGCTTGTACATCTTGGCCTGGAGTCGATGCAGGCCAAGCGTGATACTTTTTTGAAAGGAAAAATACCGTCTACTCATTCATTGTAAATAAAGGGCTTATTGATGTTGGTATTTATATTGTACGTTTTCCTTTTGCGGGATATATTGTACGTTTATAGAGATATTAACATTCTGGAAGGATTGAGAGCAGTAAGCTCACCAAAGAAGAGAGGCAGCTCCGAAATGAATGCCCCCCGCGTCGTCCGCGTGAGCAACTCGGGCAGCGACTCGGATCCCTTTTTACCGGAGGTTTCCCGTGCGCCTCCCCTTGCCGCCGTCGGGCTCACCCGTGTGGCTAAGGGCGGTGGTAGGGTTCCATTCTCGTGCCGATGTGGACGGCGTTCGGCGAGGTGCGTATGGCTGCTTGGATGTTTGTGAAGGTGGAAGTTGCAGCGACGGGGCAGCGGTGCTCCACGTGGGGCTCAATTCGGCAGTTGTGTGGCTAGACCGGCACCAATGTGCTTCCCACCGTCACTCATGAATGCCATGGTCACCAAAGGAAGCAGCCACCTACGGCACCGTCAATTCCTTGGGAGGAGCACATAAACCGCTCCTCTTCCCTGCCATGGAATGAAGATCTGCTCCCACTCGTCCGTATGGCCGCCTCATGTGGAGCCTCATGTGGAATCCTCCATCTGGGGCAGCCCAGCGGAGATCCAATCTGGGAGTGCGCTCATGCCATGGTCATTGCCCTTGGGATGGCTATTTGGCGTCAGGGCGTGGCAGGTTGTGGCGTTGTCCAAGCGCAATTATCACAACTGACTCCCGCATCTCCAACGAGGAAGGGCGGTCATGGTGACCTTCCCCTTGGGCTCACGGCACAAGGTTGGGTGGTGACATGAATCCGGCCAACATTTTGCTCGGCGATCATCAGCCAAATGGTGGTCACCTGGGATGGAAATCTGTATAATCCGTGTTCATAAGCGAGGACGGTGAAGATGGTGGTTCTGAGTGGTGTTGTCGTCTTAGCAGATCAGCCTCAGTTCGCACTTGTGAGGATAGTACAAGGTCTCTATTAAAAGGAGGCATGATATCCCTTAGTTTCCATTAGGACCCCGCTGCCACGGGAGGGTAGGACAAAAGATGTCATGCAAGTTCTTTTCCATAAGCACATATTACTATAGAATACATGCCTACATTATATTGATGAACTGGAGATAGTTCTGTGTTACCCTAGGTTATGACTGCTACATAATGAATGACATCCGACATAATTATCCATCATTGATCCATTGCCTATGAGCTTTTCACATATTGATCTTTGCTACGTTACTTTGTCGTTGCCACTATTACAATTGCTACAAAACTGCTACTGTTACTTTTGCTATCATTACCGTTACTTTCATACTACTTTGCTACTAAATAACTTGCTGCAGATATTAAGTATTTCAGGTGTGGTTGAATTGACAACCCAGCTGCTAAAACTTGAGAATATTCTTTGGCTCCCCTTGTGTCGAATCAATAAATTTGGATTGAATACTCTACCCTCGAAAACTGTTGTGATTCCCTATACTTATGGGTTATCAAGTCCCTTCGGTCTACCTGTGCGGAGATGATCATCGCACACCATAAGGACCATGCCCATATGCAACTATTGGGATCGAGGCAAGTCAAGGAGACAACATAAGTTGACTTCGACTGGCGGCACTACTCGAGTACCCAGTCTTGAGCTACGGAGTGAAAAGTTTGCTCTGGTCCTAGTTGGTAATACCTAGCAATGGGGGTGGTGTTTGCGTTGTTACCATGATGGTGGCATTGCTCGGATTTGATCTTCATGGTGCAACCATGATCCGACTTTTGGTGGTTGGATACGGCGACGGCGACACTTGTGCGTCGTTCCCTTCCTGGAGATGTTGCTTTGGGAGAACCCTTCCCGTGGTCCTTTCGTTATCAAGAGATAGTTGGCGCCGATGATTAGTGTTGCATATCTTCAATTGTTGTCTTCATTGCTTCAGGTTTTTTCTCCCTCCACCTAGGCAATAATAAAGTTGTTATTTATATTTCCTTATATCATGATAAATGTTTATTATTCATGCTAGAATTGTATTAACCGGAAACTTAGTACATGTGTGAATACATAGACAAACAAAGTGTCCCTAGTATGCCTCTACTTGACTAGCTCGTTAATCAAAGATGGTTAAGTTTCCTAGCCATGGACATGTGTTGTCATTTGATGAACGGGATCACATCATTAGAGAATGATGTGATGGACAAGACCCATCCGTTAGCTTAGCACTATGATCGTTTAGTTTATTGCTATTGCTTTCTTCATACTTATACATGTTCCTATGCAACTCCCGAATACCGGAGGAACACTTAGTGTGCTATCAAATGTCACAATGTAACTGGGTGATTATAAAGATGCTCTATAGGTGTCTCCGATGGTGTTTTTTGAGTTGGCATAGATCGAGATTAGGATTTGTCACTCTGATTGTCAGAGAGGTATCTCTGGCCCCCCTCGGTAATGCACATCACTATAAGCCTTGCAAGCAATGTGACTAATGAGTTAGTTGCGGGATGATGCATAATGGAACGAGTAAAGAGACTTGCTGATAACGAGATTGAACTAGGTATTGAGATACCGACGATCGAATCTCGGGCAAATAACATATTGATGACAAAGGGAACAACGTATGTTGTTATGTGGTTTGACCGATAAAGATCTTCATAGAGTATGTAGGAACCAATATGAGCATCTAGGTTCCGCTATTGGTTATTGACCGGAGATGAGTCTCGGTCATGTCTACATAGTTCTCGAACCTGTAGGGTCCGCATGCTTAACGTTCGATGACGATCAGTATTATGAGTTTATGTGTTTTGATGTACCGAAGGTTGTTCGGAGTCCTGGATGAGATCACGGACATGACGAGGAGTCTCGAAATGGTCAAGACATAAAGATTGATATATTGGAAGGTTATATTCGGACACCGGAAAGGTTCTGGGGGTCACCGAATAAATATCGAAGTATCGGGGAGTTACCGGAACCCCCGGGGTGTCAATGGGCCTTCATGGGCCTTAGTGGAAATAGAGGGCAGCAAGGGAGCTGTGGGGCGCGCCCCCTAGGCCAAAACCGAATTGGTTTAGGGCTTTGGGGACCGGCCCCCTCTTTCCTTCTCCCCTCCTCCTCTTTCCTTCCCCTCCTAGTTGGACTAGGAAAGGGGGAACCTACTCCTAGTAGGAGTAGGATTCCCCCCTTGGGGCACACCCTATGACGCCGCCGGCCCCTCCCCTTTCTTCTTTTTATACAGGGACATGGGGGCACCCTAGAACACACAAGTTGATTGTTTAGCCGTGTGCGGTGCCCCCCTCCATAGATTTCCACCTTGGTCATATCGTTGCAGTGCTTAGGCGAAGCCCTGCACCGGTAGCTTCATCATCACTGTCACCACGCCGTCGTGCTGACGAAATTCTCCCTCGACCTCAGCTGGATCTAGAGTTCGTGAGACGTCACCGAGCTGAACGTGTGCAGATCGCGGAGGTGCCGTACCTTCGGTACTAGGATCGGTCGGATCGTGAAGACGTACGACTACATCAACCGCGTTGTCATAAAGCTTCCGCTTACGGTCTACAAGGGTACGTGGACAACACTCTCCCCTCTCGTTGCTATGCATCTCCTAGATAGATCTTGCGTGATCGTAGGATTTTTTTTTGAAATACTGCGTTCCCCAACAAACACCGTATGAACTGTCGACAGGAAGAGTACCCTCTCTACATCACTTGAGAGTCTAGGGGAGCCCAGCTGAGGCGAAAGTGTTTAATCCAAATATTCCAAAGTTAGATCCCAAATCAGTAAGTTGCCACTTCAACGGCTATCCTGATAGATCAAAATGTTTTTATTTCTACTGTTCAGACAGATACACAAAGTTTGCAGAATCAAGACATACAGTCTTTTTAGAGGACGAAATGATGAGGGGGAGCATGGTAGCTCAGAAAATTGACCTTGAGGAGAAAAGGGTGCATGCACCTAATCCGATGATTCAGGGGTCATTTTTCTCACTACCTACTATACCAACCCCGTCAATCCCTGAGGTTGCGGTGCAAGCACCTGTTGCAACTCCACCCATGACAACTGTGGGAGAAGATCCAGAACATGTCCGTCAGGAGCCGACCGAACCCGTTGTTGAGCATGAAAGGGGGGAGCAACAACCACTTTTAGAAGATGTGCCGAAAGTTGAGGCCCTTAGAAGGTCTTCAAGACAAAAAAAGTCAGCTATTTCTACTGATTATAAAATTTATAACAAGGAAATAGTTCATACGGAAAAAGATCTCACCTCATATGAAGAAGCCATGGGAAGCCCTCAGTCATCAAAGTGGCTGGAGCAATGGAAAACGAGATGAAATCGATGAGTTCCAAAGATGTTTTGGACTTAGAGAATATTCCTAAAGGAGCCAAAACAGTAGGCTGTAAATGGGTCTACAAAACTAAGTATGACTCTAAAGGGAATATAGAAAAGTATAAAGCACGGCTTGTGGTAAAAGGATTTACACAAAGAGAAGAGATAGATTACAATGAGACATTTTCCCCCGTCTCATGTAAGAATTCCTCCAGAATCATAATGGCATTAGTTGCACATTTTGATTTAGAGTTATATCAAATGGATGTAAAGATGACATTTCTAAATGGGGATTTAAAAGAAAAGCTATACATGAAACAACCCAAGGGTTTTATCATGGAAGGCAAGGAAGATATGGGATGCCGCCTGAAGAAATCCATTTATGGATTAAGACAAGCCTCTAGACAGTGCTATCTAAAGTTTAATGAAACAATTAAAAGTTTTGAATTTAAAGAGAATATTGAGGACAACTGCATTTATGCAAAGTTCAAAAATGGGAAATATATTTTCCTAATCTCTTATGTGGATGATATCTTGCTTGCTAGCAGTGATGTTAGTCTGCTACAAGAGACAAAGAAGTTCTTGTCCTTAAATTTTGATATAGTAGATCTTGGTGAAGCATCATATGTTTTGGGTATAGAAATTCACCGAGGTAGAAAAAATGGAGTTTTAGAATTATCGCCGAAGGTATATTTAGAAAAGGTTCTTAAAAAGTATAATATGCATGCGAGTAAAGCGACACCTCTTCCTATAATCAAGGGCGGCAGTTTTGGGAAATTCCAATGTCCCAAGAACCAGTACGAGATCGATCAAATAAAAGCAGTACCATATGCTTTGGATGTTGGAAGCTTATAGTATGCACAAGTGTGCACTCGTCCTGACTTAGCTGTTATCACCGTGTACTCGGTAGATATCAAGACAATCCAGGCATAGAGCAGTAGAAGATGGTAAAGAAAGCTTTGCGTTATGCGCAAGGCACGAAGGACCTCATGCTAATATACAGAATATTTGATTCCCTAGAGCCCACCGATACACGCACCGATCTAGGGTTTCGCGCAGTAGTGACGTGAAGCACCGCCACCGCCACTACTCTCTGCCATCACCGGCCACCGTCACCATGGCCGGTACCGGGAGTTCCTCGAGTCAAGGAGAAGGTACTCCACCGTAGATCCCTAACCCTAACCGATCCAATGAACCAACACTTTCCACTAGTTTACAGTTTTTTTTTGCGGGCTATAATTTACAGTTCACTGAGATTTACAAAAAGTAGCGGCACAGGAAACGATGACTTCAGCAGGGGTTTGAGCTGAAAGCTTGTGTGCTCTATTTTAAAATGCGAAAAATTTACACAAAACGATACAATTTCAACGAGATTCATCACAAAAAAAAGGCCATATGCGGGCGTGGTTTGTTACATTTTCGTCACATATCCCATGATCGCTTGGAGAAACGCGCGAGATACATCCATCATCGGTTGGTGTCCTGCAGCTTCAGCCTGTTGGCGACTGTAATCACGCGGTGGTGCAGGTTCAGTGGAGGTCGACGCCGGCGGAGACCTATGCTGCTCATGCGCGCCATCTCCGTGGAGATGGTGTGGTGGTGGGGGCACCTTCGGCGCTGGCGGCGCAAAAGGACGCCTGTTCCCTGCAACGTCGGCGAGGTTCAGGTGTGATGCGGGCAGCGCTGCGGCATCTCCATCGACACCCGACGCGAGCAGGTTCTTGTAGTCGTATGCATCACCTGAAGTGGGGAAAAGGTAAGAATAAGAGAAATTGTCCTGTACCAAACGGAAAATCAACCAACCAAGAAAATATATCCATGAATTGTGTATGCTTGTGAACAGAAACTTTAATCGTGCATGCATGCATGTCTACAAAATGGACAAATTGCGTATGCACTCATGTACTACTACTCACCTAGTATCCTTGCTTCCCGAGGTTCAGAGAGCAGGAGGAACTGCAGGAGGAAGACGAGGAGAACCTTTGAAGGGGACGACGATCTCTCCATGGGTTAAGAGTAGCTAAGGTCCTCTTGTGTGGATCAGTACGAGAACTGTGTGCGTTGAGGCTGTGAGCAACGAGGATATATGTACTGCGGGCCGGGGTGCTCGCTCAATCGTGTGGACATCCATGTGCCTAACTCTCTAGTCAATCGTATGAGTCTCTCACCCGATCCCTTGCTATCAGACTAGCCACAGTAGGACTAACTTCAGCAGTAACATCGAATTCAACTCAGCAAATTTGTTTATGTGACAATGAGTTAATAAGGAGAGAGGTAGTTTACTGTAACATCACATGTCCCAATGCAATATGAGTCTATAACCTAATAAATAAAGCTTTATATAACACCACATTTTTGCTACTACCCATTGTAAAGATAGTAACATAGTCTAAGGATATGTGTATCTTACTAGTATATGTTACTCTTCATTGTGGCTAGTTTCAACGTGTTAAATGGCTTCTCTTTTCAAGACCAAAGACCTCTGGCGAGCCCCCCAAGGATACAAACAGACAAACAGTCTTGTACTAGTATCAGCATGTTGCCCACCCCACAAATTTTTTTAAATGAATCAGCATGTTGCCCACTTGTCCCAGTGGACGTTTTTAGCTATACCTGCCCTGTTCCATCAAAATAAAAAGAAGCTAAACCTGCCCTGTTTGCTGTTGCAATGCATGTGCTCACCCTTTTCTGTCGTTCGGGGTGTGTAACCGTAGAATATGTGGTATAATTACTACCTACGTTAGAGTTTTGTATTCTGCATGATGCGGGCAATGATTGTAGCTTCATAAGCTATCGTTCTCACTCCTTTTCCTTTCCTTATGTTTTTGACGCCAATTGGTTGCATGGGTTACAACTTCAGAAACAACTAGATGAAGGCCTGCGCGTTGCACCGGGAAGCCTAACAAAACAGATGCATAAATAGGTGCTAAATTTTTTAAAACTATAACAAAAACAAATTTAAAATTGCAGTCAGTTTGTCTTTAAAAAACAGGAAAGCATACGAAGCATGTGATAAAATGTTGTATAAAAAGAGAAAACTGTTGCATTGATATCAACGGGGCGCCTACATAACAAAAATATGTAACATGACATACATATATTTGTTCCAAGCATCACACAATAATTAGTGAAACAAATCATGGATAGATTAGTGCATGAATTGTAACTTGTGACCACATGTATGACTTGAGGACATGACATAGTTGCATGACGAGGAAAATAGGTAATGGGTAGCCACTATTTAAGGATATAGGATCTGATGCAATGTGAAGCTTGTTCTAACTGGCATACTTATCGCCACCAACCGTGCAAATGGGCCCATGGGCCAGCGGGCTGGAACTGTTTTTCCTTTTTCCAAAACCATGGGAGCTCTTGTAAAAAAGTAAGTGTCTCACACACTCCACTTTCAGCGACTCGCAATTGGAATTTTTCTAGGCTGAAGCAACACTACATACACAACCAAAGATGATTACCGTCGTGTCAAAAAAAGATTACTGTGATATTATCTCGGCTTGAAAATATAGCCCCCTTTAGCATTTGCGCGAGTCAAACATTTCCAATTTGTTTCCTTGTGATGGTCAAACATTTTTAAGTTAATCATCTGCAATGAAAATATGCTACCATTGAGAACATCACAATAACAACTATTATGCTAGGCAACATGTTTGCAGACAGATTAATTAATATAGTATACAATATTGAATATTGTATTAATATCTAGAAGGCTGTAAACAATTTGTCGCGCAATACTTGACCCAAAGTATGTTGGTATATGTTATACATGCTATATATCAAATTGGAAGTACTTGAAAAATATGTTCAGCATTGTGTGCAACGTTAGTTTGTAACTACTAAATTTGATAGCATTGAGATGTCTTCATATGCATGTGCCTCCATAGATGTCTTCAGATCCCTTTTTTAATGTTAGACATCTATGTTTTATGTGATGATGCAGTCAAATATGTTTTCCAAATTTGTTTTAGCATCAAGAATATTGCACTTGTATTTTATTTTTGTAAACATAGTAATGCTATTACATGTTCATACATTTGGGTTGACCAAAGTTTCGGATGGCCAGTTGCAATTTTTGTGTGCTTGAGCCTCGTTTTCTAGCCAATGTAGTACCTATTGATCTCGGAGCAAACATATTCAAATTTATTTATTTAATTATGGGGGGAGACATATACAAACTCATGCTTAATAAATTATCGGCAACAATCGGACAAAAAAGTCCATTACCACGCCCTTCGGACCCACGCTGGTCGGCCAATTACCGTGAGAGGCTCCTCTTGTCTCAGATACTATGTACACTAGATCATGGATGGCGCGCGTTGCTACGCCCATCTATTTGTAATACTGAATGTTAGTGTTTAATACAAATACGTGGAGGCATTATATACCTAAACATTAAGGAATAGTAATAGCTACAAGACACCAATGCTAGTGTTTTGAAACATAGCACACTTTGTATGGTAGAAGTATCAATATTGCATTGAGTTTGTTTGTAGATAGATTTCAGAGTGAAGACAATAAACACAAAGGTTATTATGAAAAATAGGAAAGAAATAGTTGTAATGGGATATGCAAGGCTCCTTCCTGATTTAATGGCATATTATTTTTCGACTGCCGAAATAACAGTTTATAGGAAACTATTGCTGGATATCCTTACAATATACTACAAAATTATTTCTAAGAGCAGTCACAACACTTCACATGCCAACTTGAAGGCAAGGATTTACCTACGATGAAAGATTGTACCCTTCTTTGTTAGTCAATGGCAGTTCGGAGGAAGAAAAGGCGAGTTCAAATCTTAACAGCAGCAAGATCATAGAGGAATGTATTTTACCTGCTTCCATTTGTAGCAATGGAACCACAAAGATTTACATGACTTCTGTTTCTTTACTTCGTCTTGCAGGTTTGACAAATGCACACTTTTTATCAACCCAGTCACTTGATGCTACATAAAAGTTAGATTAAATACTTCAAAGGTCAGATAGTAGCCACTAAAAGATTAGAGATAATAATATAAATGTATGATCACATATCACATCAATGAAGATAAAATCGGTGACACCAAGATGGTTAATTACTCGTATACTACGTGTTGATGCATTTAACTTTTTTGACATAAGAGGGCAACACTGTTACAGAGGGCGACCGACTGACGGAAGGTGCACAGAAACCATCATATTTACTCAGTATTACATGGTGCAATTAACTTTGCAGCCAGTAGTAAATTTCTCATATACACAGTGGTGCATTTAACTTTGCAGTGCCACATTATTAGCAAAGGCATTTGAGAGGGAAACTACTATTCACTTGGAAGACATGAGCACAGACAACTAAGTCAGATTGGATTTTTAGCAAGTGTATGCATGACAGACAACACCGGCACTTTAGAAGGTCAGGTCTTCAATTAAAACAGATGTGCAGACAGTAAGTACTTACTACAGAAAATATGTCCTTGTTAAGCTGAGATCTTAATCAATACAGGCAAGAACTCCACCGACCTGAGTGTTGTTCTTGATAGTGAGCATGAGCAC